>NC_042617.1:115633545-115891045 GCF_901001135.1 Rhinatrema bivittatum | reverse complement strand
CTTGGTACACCCAGATTTGGCACTTAAAAAAAAATATTTCTGGCAGAAAGCTATTCGCCTTTGGCGAATAAACATTCAAATTTTGTGTTACAAATGCAGCTCCTGAAAGCTGCTTAAGCTCAGATACATTGAAATAACTCCAATTTAGATTGGCCCGCTGCAGATCATCCGCTTCATTACAATGTGCCTGGGCCTCCTTATCCCAATTCCAGTATGAAGACTTGCTCTCTTGAAGCCATCAGGGTCTGGAATTTGATGGGAGAGGTGTTTTGAGCCTGTTGCAATTGTGTTGTCAATTTGAACTAAGGGCAAGGAGCCCACACTTCAGTGACCAACTTGGTTCATCACTGAACCAACTGCATAGAAATTAATGGGAAAACAAGGATAAATAAACAAAACCTAGACATCTTTTATTTACTGTGTGCAAATCGCTTTCCTGTATTTATAAAGAAATAACAATGTCTCATATATCTTCAAGTAAAATAAAATGCCTCATATATAAAGCCTAATTTTAAATCACTGGCGCGCATACAAACTGGGAAATATGCGCGTGGCCAGGCTGTGCGCACGCCGTGGGGATTTTTAAAGGCCCGCGGCCGAACATGCGGAAAACTGGCAGCCTAAGAAAGGTCCGGGGTGCGGGCGGGCCGGGCCAGCACCATTAGGTACTGTCCCGGAGAAGCGTGCGCCAGCAGCCAACCGGCCCATGCAACTTTTACAGCTGCTCTGGAGAGCAGGAAAGTTGCAAAATAAAAAAATATTAGGTTAGTTAATGCGGTTTTAGGGGTCGGGGTGGATAGGGGTAAAGGGAGAAAGGATAGTTAGGGGGTTTAGGAAGTTCCCTCCAGTCCGCTCCTTTAGTGGGAGGGAACTGGGGAAGGGCCTTGTGGCGTCGGTGCATGTTTCTTAAAAAAAATCACCCCCCTTGCACGTGCGAGACTGCATCCATGCACACATGCATGCACTGATGTAGAATCGGGCACGCATGTGCTCGTGGGTAATGGATTTTATAACATGCGCGGCGATGTGCACATCTTATAAAATCGGTGCGTCCATGTGCGCGGCTTTTAAAATTTACCCATTAGGGTCTGATTTTCAAAAGTATTCACACGCACAAAACTGGGTTTTAAACGTGTAAATGCACTTTGCCTGTGCAAGTGGGCTTTTCAAAATTGCTGCAATATATGCCGTTGAATTGCCATAGGACTTATTCACATGAGTGCACTTTACACAGGTAAATGGCTTTTGACAATTGCTACAAAAGTAGTTACATTTACACCTTTAAATCCTTTTGAATATTAGCCCCCAATGGGAATAATTTTGAAAAGAATTTAAGGCGTAAAAGTAGCATATATTGTAGCAATTTTCAAAAGGTCATTTACGTGCTTAAAATGCATTTATGTTCATAAAACCCAGTTCTAAGTGTGTAAATCCTTTCGAAAATTACCCCCTTTGAGAAGAGTCAATGGCAAAAAACCTGCAGTATGATTCACCTGTCTTATAAACCATGGTGTATTACTGCAGCGCTCTTCTGGGACAGCACATGGTGTAGGAAAGGACTACTTTTTCCTTCGATAAGCAGGATGAATTAGTCATATCATATGGGTGACTTCATCTGGTGACACCAAACGGACTCGTCTTTCCTAGGTAGTAGAGCTTCGAGCTATTCTGTGCATGTGCAAAAGCTCCCATGTGGGTGTTGCCTCGTGAGCCTCCTTAGTCATTTTTCATTCAAGCATTGTATGGACATGCACTCAGTTTCTCCACATGTTTTTTTCAAAATTATTTACATTTTTATTTCATTTTCATTATTTTTTCAATTTTCTTACTTTCAGTTGCCTTACTGCACTGTAGCACCCACAACAACACTTTTCAGTGCTACAAAAAAAAAAAGAAAAAAATAATTTTTGTCTCTTCAAAATGGCCAGCAAGAAGAAACCCAAATTGATTGTAAGATTGTAAATGCTTAATGCTCTGCATTTGGTACATGGTGCGCCAATGCATGCATCAATACACATGATGCATCAACACTTTTGATGTACGCGATGCACAGGAAGCCTTGATGCATGCAGTACACTTGAAGCCTCAAATCATTCGATGGACAGAAAACATTGAAGCACTCACTGCATAGGAGTCCTCAATGCATTCCTTCAATGCATCTTGATGCTTCAACCCGCTGTCCTAAAAGCCCATTGATATACAGTGCAAAAATGAGCAAAGTTCATTACTTCATTGCAACCGATGCATGCATCGCAAAAAGCATCCTCACTCTACACTTCATTGAAGCATTTGATGCACTGGGCTCAAATCAGAATCATCAAGCCACATTACCTATAGAGCTGAATGCATACCATGCCAACTGCTGAAGGGGTCATATTACCTTTGCCCCCTCCAATTCTTTTTAGATTGATAACATGGGCTTCCAATTAGAAACTCCAGTTCTGGTGTGCTTCATGCTGTTTCTTGCTTCCAAATAAAAAAAAAAAAGAAAGAGGAAAAAAAGGAGAAAAAAACCCTCTTATTGAGTTTCAGGAAACTATCCTTGTCCTCGAAGAGGATGTTCCTTCGCCTGCACTAGGTCAGAGGACACGACAGTCACTTGACCAGATTGCAATTCTAGTGAGAAATTTCTCTTCCTCTTCATCTAAAGAGACAGAAAAATAATCTAGCAGCTCCTCTCCAGCATTGCTGCAGTAATGCCTCAGACCGGAGTCCCATTATTGCCCATTGAGGTGAACATGTTATCAGAAACTTGGATACGGGGTTCTTCATCCTCCTAATCAATAGCAACAGAGTCAAGTGCCTCCGAGGTGGTGGACCAGAGGTTTTCCCCTCCAAGGCAATTGGAAGAGACCCCCACCCCCCCTCCAGTTATCTTCATCGTCATTAGGGGCCTAGGTTAGTAAACATTTACTTTCAGCAGAGGGTTTTACAGATATACCTTCTACCTCATTTCTGGATATGTCGAACCATTCCATAGCCCAGAACACCTGTCATATTCAAAGTTCATGGAAAAGGTGGGGACAGCGCTTAGAAGATTTTGAGCCCTTTCAGATATTGGATTAGATGCCACATCTTAGCCAGTGGCTTTCCCAGTCCAAAACATTCTACATTGGTTGCAGATGAAAATGTGGGAAACACCTAACTCTGGTGTTCTTATGCCTAGGAGGATGGATCTCAAATACAGTTAACTCTGCGGTTTGGAGTTGTCCAACTGACACATCAATCAGTCGGCATGAGTCAGCCTTGAAAAATGCTACTAGGCAATTTTGGCAAGAAAGTATTCCAAAGCTCCATGCTTACTACCCATATCTCTACACACCAATTCTGAATGGTGCTATATATTCTCGCCCATATTCAGAATCTGCAGGCTTTTCTACACTCTGCAGTAGGAGAGTCTTTTTACCCATAACTGCTTTTGAAAGCAGAAAAGTAAATTTTCCACCTTCTCGGTTCTAACGTCAAATTTTTCAGCTTCTTTTTTTCATGCACCTCCTTGGCTTCAATGGGAACTTGGTGTATGGTGTGGCTAGGGGAGAGTAGCATCCGAGATAATGTCCATGAGAACATACTGGACCTATCTTACCTCAATAATGAATTAAGAAACTGACTTTAGCATTCCATCTATCTCGAGAGTCCCTGAGTAGGCTAAGTACCTTCTTTACTTCTAAATGATCATACTTTCATAGGCATCAATTCCATTTTTTTCAGCAATACTGCTTACCGCCTTTTCCGGCCCAACATTAGCAACCACTTCCAGTCAGACCCCAGCAGTGTGAACGCCATCAGCCTAAGACTACACAACAGGTCCAGAATACACCCGGGCCTAGTTTTTGATCCCTCCAAGCTCCATTCCGAGGAGGAACAAGAGCCAAATCTTCTTGGAGGTGTGACACCAGCTAACCAAGGACTTCTAGGTCCTCCAAATCATGGCTCTGGATACTGCATAAGCTCAAATGCCCATCCAGCCTTCTCATCGGTGCTACCTTCACTTCAAGGTGGATTCTTCCCATTACCAGTATAAGGTACTTATGTTTGCTCTATCAGCAGCGCTGAGAGTCATTACCAAATTCTTAGCAATAGTAGCTGCACACCTGCGTCACCAGGGTATTAAAGTTTTCTCGTACCTGGACTACTGGCTAATCAAAGCAAGCTCTTGAGAATAAGAATTGTTTTCCCTACACAAAATGGACAATGTTCCACAAACTTTGTGCTTTTCTGGTCAGTTTTGAGAACTCATATTTAGTGTTTATGCAGAGGGTAAAATCCCTTGGAGCATAGATAGACTAGCTGCAGGAGAAAGCATTTCTGGCAAGGGATCGAGTGTACACCATGACATTGCTCATACACAAACTACTGACTTTCCAACATGCGACAGCCAGCGTGATTTTCATTGCATCAGGTCATATGGGGGCCGCCATTGCATGTGGTCCTACTGACCTGCCTTCATATCCTGGGGTCTCCACTTCCAATAGGATCAGCTGACTCAACCATTATCAACCACAGTCCAGATCTCTAAGGTGAGAGTTTCACTGGTGGCAAAACCTCAGCATGCTTGAGGATGGAGTGCTGCTTTACACTTTTCTTCATCAAGTCTCGCTAGAAACAGACACCTCCTTGAAAAGAGAGGCACTCATACAGGATCACTCAGATCTCAGGCTACCTGGACTCATGAGGAGAGCCACTTTCAGGTCAGTCTGGTGGAATTAAGAGTGATCAGATGCACTTTAAAGATTTGGGAGGGTGCATCCAGACTTTGGCCTGTCCTACATGCCACCTATCTTCCAGGAATCTCCATCACACTGGCGGATCACCTCAGCAGAGTATTTCGACAACATGAATGGTTCTTGCAACACTTGACAGCTGACAAACTAGTCTAATTAGGGGGATCAGCTGTTGATTAACCTATTTTCCACATTTCTACCCCAATCTCAGACTGGCTTAGGGCACTTTCCTCCTCAATCAGGGGATAAGCCTCATGTGCACTTTTCTACCAACACTGCTGATTGCTAGAACAAACTGCTGCAACACCATGCTCACTTGATTCTTATAGCTCCAGCATGGCCCAGACAGACATGCTTTGCATATCCCATACAACTTTCAAGCAGTTCCCCCATATATCTGGAGACACACCCTACATTGTTCACTCACTAATTGCTTAGCTGTCTTTGCCTTAAGTGATCAAAGTCATTTTGGTTCCGGCTAGAAAGCCATCCACCAGATAGAGCTCTGCCCTCAAATGGATTTATTCCCAATGGTGCCAACACACAACTTTGGACCCATTTTCTTCCAAGCCCAAGCATTTGATAACATGTCATTGAATGTGCATTTCAGTGCCTTATTGGCTTACTATGTTCAAGTATACACTAAACTCATTTCTACTCATTGTTATTGAGATTTATGAAAGGCTTATGCTGCAGTCCCTGACATGAAAACCTCCACTTCTGTGGGCCTTGCATATTGTCCTTTCTTATTGCATGAAGCTATCTTTCAGATTATTATAAACAGTTCTTTTCTTAAGTTCCTGATCTGGAAAGTAGTATTCTTTATTGCAGTTACCTCAGCTACAAGACTCAACAAGCCCCAAGCATGTGTCCGCTATATACCATACATGCAGTTCTTCAATGATTGGGTAGTCATTCCCACTCACCCAGAATTTCTACCAAAGGTTATCTTGGCTTTCTATATCTACCTTTTTTCTGAGACTGCATATCCATGAAGGAGAAAGAGCCATTCATACTTTAGATTATAAAAAAGCCTTCACCTAGTATAAGAGAACTCAGCCGTATCTCCAGGCTTCGCCTTTATTAATTGCATATGTACCTAACAGATTTGAGGCAATTGCCAAAAATACATTGCCTACCTGAATATTGGAATGAATTTAGCACTGCTATACCTTAACAGTACTGCAAATCAAAAACTGGGTTTAAACTCATCAAGTAGAGTTGTGGCTTCTACTATTTCTCAACTTCGAGAACTGCCCCTTGGGACATTTGCAAAGGTGCAGCTTGGGTCATCAGTTCACACCTTTAAGTCCCATTGCTGTCTAGATAACCTTTCAAGGACTGACAGACAAATTCAAACAAGCAGTTTTGCGTAACTTGTTCTGGCAGTAGTCTACTCTCCAGTTTAGAAATTGTTCTGTTGTAACCCTCAGCTTGGGACTCTCTTTGATAAGAAGGCTAATTCAGTCTTCTTATCAAAGGAAAAAGTATGTTTGCTCTCCGTAAACAGTGTTTTCCATACATAGCAGGATGAATTAGCCATGGAATACCCATCTGCCTCCCTGGAGAGTTGACTACCTAGCTATATTTGGCTATGATATAGACTGAGGAGGCTCATGAGGAAATGCCCATGCAGGATGACCTGCACATACTCAGTAGAGCAAAAAACTCTTCTAGCTAGGAGAGAGCATAGGTGGCATTCAGTGCCACCAGATGATGCAATGCACATTTAATGGCTAATTATCTTTGGAAAACACTGTTTATCGTGAGCAAACATGCTTATAGGCAGGACAAGAGGAGGATACCCATTATTACCTACAAATACACAATAAAGACAATACAACATCAAAATATTCACTTCATTTCATTTCCTTTATTAGATTTCTAGTCCATCCTTTTGCAAAACACCCAGAACAGTTTATAACAAATAAAATAAACACAACAGCACATAACCACATACAGTCACCCAATATTTTACTCCCAGCAAACACCCTCAGTTCCACCTCATTAAGAATTCCTTGACTCACCCTGACAACCAATTCCAAATTTGGGGGGTGGTGGGGGGGGAGGGAACACCCTACCCTACCCTACCCTACCCTATCCTACCTCTACCCGTGCTCCATTTTTATCTTCTGATTCTTGTTTCCTTCTCCAGGTGCTGTGAAATTTTCAAACATATGAAATCTTTTTAGCTATTCCTACAGTTACTGTTAATTGTAGGAAAACTGGAGTGCTGCTCTGTGATATTTATGGGAATCCCATGTAAGGATCATGTTGATCCATGTCAAGGAAATTATAAAAAAAAAAAAAATCTGGGACATGACTATTCCAAAAAAGTGAGAAAATAGCAGTAAAATAGATTAGAATAAAAAGAAAAGAAACCTAGGAATGAAAACAAAGGGAACAAATGGAGACAAGTGCAAGCAGTAGACATGTCGATATTGTGAAAAAACTAGCTAGAGCTGCTGGCTTAAAATGATGCTGAACCATTCTAGTACTCTATGGGGCTGATTTTAATTCCTAATCGCGCGAGGTACATTTGTGCACGCTACCTGGCGCACACAAATGTACACCCAATTTTATAACATGTGCGCGATGCTGCGCGCATGTTATAAAATCCAGGGTCAGCGCGCGCAACGGGGTGCACACGTGCACCTTACGCGTGCCGAGCCCAAGGGGAGCCCCGATGGCTTTCCCCGTTTCCTCCAAGGCCGCTCCGATTTCGGAGCGGCCTTGGAGGGAACTTTTTTTATCCCCCCCACCTTTCCCTTCCTTCCCCTATCTAACCCACCTCCCCCGCCCTACCTAAATCCTCCCCTACCTTGTTCGATGGAGTTACGCTTGCCTCTGGCAGGCGTAACGTGCGCGCGCCGGCTGGCCAGGTCCCGACACAGGCCGCTGTGTCGGGGCACTCGGCCATGCCCCTGGACCACCCCGGACCGCAGACATGTCCCCGGACCGCCCATTTTAGCAAGCCCCTGGAGATACGCGCGTCCCGGGGCTTGCGCGTGCCGTCGAGCAGATTTGCTCAGGTTACACGCGTAGCCTTTGAAAATCTGCCCCTATGGGTGCTGGAGAAGGCATCAGTTTCCGTTTATCTTCCATTACATTTGGTTCTTTTTTAGCTTTCAGTGGGTTTCACATTCAAATCCTGTCATTCCTTTTTCTTCCCATTGCATCCATGCTTCAGGAGTAGTACTTGAAAGTTCTGGCTTACTTAATTCCATTCCACTGAATTTTGAACTTGTAATTCTTATTTTCTACATAAGAAATGTGCTAGAATTGCCATGGGAAGAGCGTTCAAAGTGACAACTCATGTCCAGTTTTGCTGACACTCAACGGGCACAACTGCAAAAGAAAAAGCCTTCACTGATGTTGGCATTCACCATCCTCTATCAACAGCAGTGACATTCTGTGGGAACTGTGAACGAGAATGAGTCCACAGCCTTTGTAGCAGGAAAGTGTCCCTCTTTTTGTGAAGATTATCTTGTGAATATCTCTCCACCTATCTGTTGGGATCTTTGTGTTCAGTTTTTTTTATTTTACTTTTCCTGGGAATCTATCAGATTACAACAAGAGCAAATGTTATATTTATACAGAAAAATGACACAACATTTTTTCCACTGATTTCTCTTATTAAACTGACAAATTCCTGGGAAAAATAAAAACTGAAAACAAAAAGGTTTTCAGATGTTGTGACTAGCATAGTGGAGTTTAAAAGAGGTTTGGAAAATTCCTGGTGAAATTAGCCAGGTAGACTAATAAAAGCCATCCTTATCGCAGGGAGTGAGTAACAGGAATTAGATCTCCTTATGAGATCTGCCAGGTACTTGCGACCTAGATAGGCTACTGTCAGAGACAAGGTGCTGGGCTCAATGGACTTGGTCTGACCCAGCATGGCAGTTCTTATGTTCTTAGTCTGACATAAGTACTGAAGAAAATGATGGAAGTTATTGTTAACAGAATTACTGGGAATAGGGATAAACATGGCTTAATGAAGAAGAACTAGAATGGATTTAATAAAGGGAAGTAGCGCCTTACGAATTGAGTAGAATTGTTTGAAAATGGTGACAAGTGTCTGGATAAGGGTAAACCATATAATGTATCTGGATTTTCAGAAGGCACGTGATAAAGTCCCTCATGACAAGCTGCTAAGGAAATGAAAAAAAAAATCTTACAATTGGAGCTAATGTCCTATTATTGATTGATAACTGTTGAAAGGATAGGAAACAAAGGCTAGGACTAAATTGTCAGTTTTCCCAATGGAGAGAGGTGAATACTGGAGTGCCCCAGGGATCTGTACTGGGACCAGTGTTTAACATATTCATTAATGATCTGGAAAAGTGAGCAATGACTGAAGGATTACATTTGCAGATGACACAAAGTTAAAACACAAGCAGACAGTGAGGAATTGCAGGAATGAGCGATAGGTTTATTATGGACAAGTGCAAAGTAATACACATAGAGAAAAATCCTAAGTATGGGGGTAATTTTCTAATTGCCTACATTGGTGCAAGTCCATGGGTATCGTACCACTGAAGTTTACACTCGCAATTTTCAAAGTGAATTACGTGTGTGCTTTCAAATTTACCAAGGAAAATTACTTACTTATATTTACCCCTGCTAAGTTGTGCAGGTGAGGTAGGTTTTTTTTTTTGTTTTGTTTTTTTAAGAAAACTATGTACATACTTTTGAAAATTCAAAATTATGTGCATAAGTACAAGCCCTTCCCTAATTCCACTCCTGAGAGTGCTTCTTACATGGCACTGCACAGGGAAGGCAATTTTCTAAAAGCCCATTTCTGTGCTAAAGCACTGCTTTACCTATGAAAATAGTTTTGAAATTTGCCCTCTCTATACACATAATGCATTGGGAGTTACACTCAGAAAAAGGACCATTGTGGACAGTACATTGAAATCCTCACTTGAGGCTGTAGCAGTGGTCAATAAAAAGAATAGCATATTTACGGGCCGATTCAGTAAAGTCTGCGGGAGAGCGGGCAAACGCCCGCTCTCCTGGCACGCGCACAGGCCACTCTCCTGTGCGCGCGATTCTGTATTTAAATGTGGCCCGGCGGTAAAAACGGGCAAAAGGAGGCGCTAGGGACACTAGCGCGTCCCTAGCGCCTCCTTTTGGACCAGAGCGGCGGCTGTCAGCGGGTTTGACAGCCGACGCTCAATTTTGCTGGCATTGGTTCTCGAGCCCGCTGACAGCCACGGGCTCGGAAACTGGACGCCGGCAAAATTGAGCATCCGGTTTTCGACCCGACAGCCGATGGTCGACTTCAAATTTTTTTTAAATTTTTTTTTAACGTTTGGAAAGTTTCGGGACCTCTGACTTAATATCGCCATGATATTAAGTCGGAGGGTGCACAGAAAAGCAGTTTTTACTGCTTTTCTGTGCACTTTCCCGGTGCCCGAAGAAATTAGCGCCTACCTTTGGGTAGGCTCTAATTTCTGAAAGTAAAAAGTGCAGCTTGGCTGCACATTTTACTTTCTGTATCGCGCGTCAATACCTAATACGGGCCATCCACATGCATTTGCATGTTGCGGGCGCTATTAGGTTCGGCGGATTGGACACGCGTTTTCGGCCCCTTACTGAATAAGGGGTAAGGGAAAACGCACGTCCAGTGGTGGGTTAACAGTGCATCGGAGCACACTGTACTGTATCGGCCTGTATGACTTGTTTGGAAAGTTATTGAACACAAAACTGAGAATAGCATAATGCCTCTGTATTGATCCATGGTGTGACCACACCTTGAGTAAAGTGTGCAATTCTTATCACCCCAACTGAAAAAATATATAACAGAACTAGAAAATGTATGGAAAATGATAAAGGGGTTGAATCTGCTCCCTTATGAAGAAAGATTGAACATTAATTGGCTCGTCAGCTTGCAGAAGAGATGAGTGAGAGGGGATATGATAGAGGTTGATAAAATCATGAGTTGTGTGTAACAAGTTAGTAGGGAGCAGTTATTTATCCTTTTAAATAGTCTAGAACTAGGAGACACTTCATTAAACTAACTGGTAGCAGACTTTAAACAAAGTTTAAGAAAATATTTTTTTCGGTCAATGCACAATTAAACTGTGGTATTTGTTTCTGGAGAATGTAGTCAAGGTCAGTAGCATTAGACTTGTAGATTGCCATTTCTTACTTCTGGGGGTGATCAGTAGGGAATTTGTGAGCCCAAAAGACCATTGGTCTTACTCAACATGGTATTTCCTATCTTCTTTGTAGATTTTCTTTCCAGTAAATCCACATGAGGTGGTGGGAGGAGGAGCTATCATGGATCAAAGGGCAAAGTCCATATTCTCCACACTCAGAGTGTTGCCACTGATAATAGTAGCCAGGTATAGGACTGCTCAGCACAGCGATGCTTTATTTCAAAAGAGTTGTTGAGTTGGGAGGTGAGGAGGGGAATGAAAGAGGGGTGGAGAATGAAGACCTGTTGTAGACCAGATATGGAGGAGGAAAGGAGGAGGGGAACCAGAATGGAAGTTAGCAAGTAGCACATTTAAACTAATCGGAGAAAATTCTTTTTCACTCAACGTACAGTTAAACTCTGAAATTTTTTGCCGGATGACTGAAGGTCAGCATGGGAGTTAGAAAAGGGGCATGAATGTTTAAAAGGGGAGGCGATTTGGGAGAGGGGCAAAGTCAATATGGTTGTCAGGGGGAAGTTTATTGTGGGAGAGAAGGGGAGGATGAAGCATTGGAAGCGTGGAGGCAAAGAGAGGAAGATGACCAATGAGGTGAGAGATGGGTAGGTGAAGTAGTAAGAAATGATGGGGGTAGAAGCAATAATGAAGAGGAAAGGAGAACATAGAGCAGTGAAACTAAAGATACGGAAATGAGGGGAAAAGAGAAAATGGATGGAAAAGTGGGAGAGAAATGTTTCGGTAAAGAGAAAAATGAAGAGATGAAATGAAAAATAGATGCTGGAAAAATTGATGGAGGGAGGGAGGAAGGAAGACGGGAGACCGGTAAAAGGGATTAGAAGACATACAAGATGTATACAGAGAGGAAAAAGAAGAGAATGAGTAGGAAAACAAATCCCCCAACAAAAAGAATATACAAACATATTTTATATTTAGTTTAAAAAACTGGAATATATGACTCTTTGCAGTAATTGTTATTAGAATTGCATTTTAACATTTTTTAAAATGATGCTACGGTTAGCAATTTCTTCTATACTTAACACTGAAGATTTAAATACATCAGATACTATTTCTTTGCCATGTATGTGATCCAGGAAAGAGTGGGGCAGCTCCTATCCCTGAAAATCTCAAACCCATCAACTTCCATGTGCTCCAGTCTGTCCCTGATCCTCAGAGGAACTTGAACTGGACATACTCAGCTTCCATCACCTGACTGCACAGACATAAAGGTTGACAAAAAAGCCCCCAACAAAATAAGATGATACCTTTTTATTGGACTAACTTAATACATTTTTTGACTAGCTGGCGGGTGCTATTACCCCCCTTCCTCAGGTCAGAATAGAATGAGCAAAAGATGCCATTACCATTGCTCATTCTGTTCTGACCTGAGGAATGGGATAATAGTCCCCTAAAGCCAGTCAAGAACTGTATTGCTAGTCCAATAAAAAGGCATCACCTTCATTTTTTTTTTTTTTGTTAACCTTTATTTCTGTGCATGTGAGTGGACTAATATGGAAGCCAACTGCTTTATATCTCCTGACTAGTCACATTAGTGCTGTGGTAAGAGTGGGCTGCTACTGGTGTTGCTATGGACTGGTACATCTTGCTCTGGACTGTTTGTGTGGTGTCATAGGAACCATGGGGAACGACTGCTGCTGTGTACTCCCATGGGCTGTACATACTGCTATGAAATTGTTGATTTTGGTTCTCCTTTATTTCAAATGCATGGGTGGCAGTGATGCATGGGTAGGAGTGATACTTGCCAACTAAGTTATTTTTATAATTAATAGAAGAGATGATCTGAAGTTTGGAGAAAAAAAGCAAAGGATGGTCCTTAAACCTAAAAAAATGTTGGAACCTATACATTAGAGAAAAATAAGCTTGGTCGGGGTAGGGAACCCCAGTTCTGAAGTGTTACAAAGAGGCCTGGTCTTCAGGATATCCACAATGAATATTCATGAGATACATGTGCATGCAGTGGAGGCAGTACATGCAAATATACCTCATGCATATTCATTGTAGTTATCCTGAAAACCAGACCTGTTTGGGGCACTCCAGGACCGGCATTGCCTACCCTTGGACTAGGGAGATGTGGATCTGGTTATTAGGAAGGAGGGGCTGAGAAAATGCCTAAGGACATTTGAACAACCACCCTACCTACACACCAGTTTTTCTGATGCACAAAGGCAGTATTTTTATGTAATGGTCCCCTGAGCCTGAAAGAACAAAATGTAATACTTCTCAGTGTTGTTTGTTTTATTAGGATCTTAACGCCATAAGAATAGTGTTTGACTGCATTTTGTTGAGGGCCATGGGAATGGTCAGCATCATTCTATTGAAGGAACCCAGGTCAAAAAACAAACCCTATCTGGTCTCCCATTTGCCAATATAGACCAAACTTAGTACCTGATTCAATAAGGGTTTCTCCCGTGGGAGAAAAGCCTTAATGAATCTGGCCCTTAGATTGTGAATCCTCTGGCGACAGGGAAATACCTGCAGTACCTGAATGTAATCCACTTTGAAGTGCTGCAAAAAGCGGAATATTGAATCAAATAATTAAACGTATTCATGGCAATGGTAATATTCAAAGCTATTTCCGCAGGTAAAACAGCATTTTACCTCTTGAAAAGGGCTTTGTGAAAATTGCCCTTCCCCATGCAGGTAAAGTTGCTCCACATATATTGCAGGGAGGTTTCAGGGGGTGGGAGTTACATCAGGGAAAGCAACTGCGCACGTAGTTTTTAAATTTTCAAATCTACAACTTGTTGCTGTGCCTGGAAAAATTACCTACAGGAAAAGCCGATACAAATCTTGGCAGGTCCTTTTCCCACAGCAATAATCAAAGAAAAACCGAGGAGTGAATTTTCGAAGGGGGCTCCGCATATAAAAATAGCACATATGCCCGTACATTGCGTTAACGTTGTTTTATAAATGTCAAGAGCACGGGCGTATTTTCGGTTTGGAAAGGGCAGTCTAGAGGTGTTCCAGGGTGGGGTTCAGGAGCAGGCACGCTAGTTGCTATTTTGTAAGAGATACACGCATATACGGTACATTACCAAAATTATTTGTGTACTTTTTACACCTTCTAATTGACTCGGGCAAAAGTGAAATTAAACTTCTCTTCTGTCTGCAGTTTTTGAGTGGGAGATCTGAGTGAACTGGTGGGCATTCAGGGTGTAGTGCTAAGAGGGTCTAGATAAACTGGAGGAGGACTGGGTAAATTGGTGGAGGTACTGATGAATTGGTGATTCCAAGAATGTGCACAAGTAAGTATTTAATAAAAAAAATACTTACTTCCACATTTAATTAAGAGGATAACCTTAAAACAATGCACATGTATGCTTATTAATGCATGTATAGAGTAACATATGCTCCTGCGCAAATGCGCATGCATGACGTAAGATACGTCTTAATCTATCCTACGGCATGCTTGCGTATTTAAAGGATAAGTGGCATATGTTTTCAACATAGCTGGCTAAGTTTTGACTTATCCAGCTAAGTGATGGCAAATCCACCACTTAGATTAGACTCAAAAAACACTTCTTATCGAGGCCCTTTTTGCGCGACTATCTCTTTTAAAATTCACCTTTTGGTGTTTATTTATGCATTCATGCATATCTCATGAGTATTACATGTCATGATTATTACATGTGTAAAATATATGCTCATATGTTTATAAAATGGGTAGAAAAAAATACATGTTTTCTTGCATTGGAAATACAAATGTGCACACACTTTCAGAACAGCAGTAACGCTATATTTTATAAATTGTGCAGCTCCCATCAAACAGTTTGGAAAATACTGGCATTAGTTTCCGTGTGTCCACTGCTGTGCCTCAGATGGTTTTGAAAGCTGGGTGTTCTGCATGCAGTTTTGCTTAGATTATTGGTACAAACTACCTGTGGTGTCTGCACCAGTGTGGGCAGTTTCATTATTGTCCTCTTATTACATCTCAATGGTTCTTATGAGATATTTTGGAATAAAAGAGATTGACTGAACTTATTAAATGCATATGTTTTATAACAATTTATTCTATTTCTTTAGACTTTTTACATTTGTAGAAACATAGAAACATGATGGCTGAAAAAGACTGCATGGCCCATCCAGTCTGTCCAATTAATTTAGCATTACAATTCCCATCACTTCCTTAGACATCCCCTGTATTCAACCCATGCTTTCTTGAATTCAGACCCTGTTTTTTTCTCTACCACTTTCACTGGGAGATGGTAGAGAAAATATTTGCTAGGATTACTCCTGAGTCTTCCCCCTTTCACCCTTATTACATGACCCCTTAGAAGAATTTCACCTCCAATACTCCAATAGTAGCTCAAGGCAAACTATATTTAGGTACAGTAGGTATGTCCCTGTCTTCAGAGGGCTTACAGTCTTAAGTATGTACCTGAGGAAATGCAGGATGAAGTGACTTGCCAGAAGTAACAAGGGGCATCAGCAGGATTTGGAGTCTGGCTTTCCTTGTTCTTAGACTGCGGCTCTAACAACTAGGTTACTCCTCCACAATTTAATCTAAAAATGTCTGACTGTACATCAGCCATGCATCACATACTTGTGCTAGAAACAAAAAGTGCCTGATTTTGAAAAGCAATTACTCACAATTGCATGCACTTTACCTATACAAGTGGGCTTTTGAGATTTGCTACTGTGTATGCCATTGAATTGTCAGTAGATTTTACCCGTGTTAAGTGCACTTAATGCTGGTAAATGGCTTTTGAAAATCGCTCCCAGACCCCCGCTGGACTTTTGACAAGTCTTGTGGAGGTCAGGAGTGTCCCCCAAGACTTGCCAAAAGCCCCTGGTGGTTCAGTGGGGGTCTGGGAGCGATCTTCTGCACTCGGGCCATCGGCTGCCAGTAATCAAAATGGCGCCGATAGCCTTTGCCCTTACTATGTCACAGGGGCTACCGGTGCCATTGGTCAGCCCCTGTCACATGGTAGGAGCACAAGATTAGTGGCAGCCGACGGCCCGGGAGCAGGAGCTCGCTCCCAGACCCCCACTGGACCACCAGGTACCTGTAAAAAGATTTTTGGGGGGTCAGGAGGGTGGGGGAAGCTAAGGTATTAGTTTTAAAGGGTTGGGGTGGATTTTTTGTTTATTGGCTCGGGCGCAGCCGATAAACAAAACCGCAATCGGGCCTGATGAAAAAAAACCCACGTGAATCGGAACCGGAATCCGAACCGATTCCAGTTCCGATTCACATCTCTAGTCTCCATCGCAATGTTTTCATATATTTCCTTGCAGGTACCTTCAATAGTCCACCTTTCAAGTTTTCCCAAAATTTCAGTTTTTCTGGAATAAAGAGAACCACTCCAAAACAAAATCTTTTATTTCCCTTCACTTCAAAATTTCTGGAAATTGTCTATCTCTGGTGCTGTAGTATTCCCCTCTCCCCACCCTAGCATGGAGTAACAGCGGAGGGCTACACTTTTCCTTCTCTCTCCCCATTCCCTCTCCCCATTCCCTCTCTCTTCCTCTCTCTCTCACACAGTCACCCATGCAGTGTTCTACTCTTTTAACTCCAGTGCTCTTCCCTTTCCTCCCCCAGTCCTAGTGCCCTCTCTCCTCCCCTCCTTTCCTCTCTCTCTCATTTCCTTCCCCCCTCCTCCACCCCAGACTGGATCCTCCCAGCATTTAACCCTGCCTCCTACCTACATATCTGCTTCTGCTTGTCCGGTCTTCTGCACCTGACATTGAGAGGGCTCAGGGAATTCACCCCTTCCCCCACTTCTACTGAGATGGATCAGCAGAGGGTGGGGAAGGTACACTTTGTCTCCATTCTCTCCCCCACCCCCCCAACACACTCTTTCACTCACAGATATTACTTTAACATTCTCTCTTCCCTAATCCTGACTCCCCCTTCTCAACTGTAGTGCTCTCACCTGTCCTTCTTGATCATCCCTCCCCTGACTCCAATGTGTTCTTCTCTTTCTAGCATAGGGCAGACCCTCCCAGCCTTTAAACCTACCTGGAGAAGCGTGAGGGAGAGACCCACTTTCTCTCTCCCACTTGCCCCAACCTTCTCTCAAACACACAGACTCTCTCACACACACAGACTCTCTCACACATACAGACTCTCTCACACACACAGACTCACACACACACACAGACTCACACACACTCTTCCCCCCAGTACTCTCCCTTTATCCTGACCCCAGTGTCGCCTTTAGCACACTGTAGTATAATGGCCCCTTTAGTGTTGCAGGGGGAAGTCTTTAGTTCAAAATTGTGCTCAATGGCAAGGCCACAGTGGCAAGAGAAAATGGTTCATATTGCTCCTTACATATCACATGTTGTATGGAAACTTGAGATTTGAGCTTTATAAGTTCTTATTTTAACAAAGATGGGAGCACCTTGTAAGTGAAGACTGTTTTAAAAGTTATCCTTTAAAATGACTTGACTATTCCACGATGCATAGTCAGGGTATATCCTTATTAAATTGCTGTCCAATGTTTTGGGCAGTTGAATAAACTGCATAGATCTAGGTTCTCCCCCTTCTGACCACAATGCTCTCCATCCTTCCTATCTCTCCCTTCCCCTTCCTGACACCCAACCCCCAGCCTGGACTTTCCTAGTCTTATTCCTGCCTTGAACTGTTCCTTTTCTGCTGCTTGCCTCTTCCTCAGTGCTAGGCAATGGGAGGGCAGGCTGCTCTTCCTTCCAGACCATGTGGGCTGATGCTTACTCCTTGTTCTCGCCCATGTGGTTTGGTGCCTGCGCCACCTCATCTTGCTGTTTCGTCCGTCAGGAAATGACAGAACCGTAGTGGGGAGGGGAATTCACAGAGGCCATGGTAATGCCACATACGTTCCAAACATGTGTCTAGCAGATTGTAGCACCACTGAGGCAGACTCATGGAATACACGATCTAGCTGACAGCAGAGTGCATGGGGTATGTGTTGCAATCATGCGGGTCATATCATGCCCATGTGATCTGTTCAGCGCACATGCAGACATGCCGCAGGGGACAGACCAACGGACAGTCATTATTTATATGTAGAAAGAGATGAGATGGGTTCCATTGAAACCCTTCCTGAAACAAAAATTAATGTAAAGGGGTTTATAGCAGCAGTTCTACGTAACCTAAATATTTCCACTGTAGTAATCTTCTCTGCCTTGGGGTGAATAGCATTATTGACGGGGACTAATAGTTTTAATTTGGAGAAGGAGAGGTGGTAGCCATTCATAAAATAGTTAATAAAAGTTATTCTTCCCTTCTTCATTTCCCGCTTCTGCCTGATCTCTGACCTCAAGGCCATTATAAATGAGTTATGGCCCGTGCGCCAGTGTGAGAGAGGAGGTGCGCCAGAGTCAGTCTCATGGGTCGTCCTATTTCTTTGCCCCCCCCTGTACATGCTTCTCTTCTCTGCAGGTTGTTAACTATAGAGCTACCCAGAGGAGGTACTGGGATGGTCATTCCCATTGGATCCTGGGGGGCCAGGGGGGAGTTGCTTGAGAGCGAAATAAAGCAAATTTATCATGGGCTGGAGAGCATTTCAGTGTTTTCCTTCCAAAATGTTCTTAAGGCTTCCTGAAATAAATCAACCTGACGTGCAAAGGTATCCATTTTGTATTTATTGTGAAAATGCTTAGTCCCTACGCCCCGTATTAAACAACTCCTTTAATAGTTTGCATGAGGAAAGTTAAAATGTTTTTGTGTTTTTTTATTCCAAATAATTTTTCTGGAGAGGTCTTTTCAAGTTATTTATCACCCTTTAATTTGAATGAAATGCTGAAGGTCTGCTTTGTTAGCTTTGTGTACCCACAATAGGAATGCGCTTTCAAACCTGGTTTTATGATCAGGTTTCATTCAAGTGCTGTTAAGCAGCAAAGGCATTGTGTGTGCTTTTTTTTTTTTTTTTTTTTTTCAAGACTCAAGAGTACTAAAAGTCCTGACTAGAACTCTCTAACATCTACTTTACATTTAACAAGATCAAGTAGCAAAACCAAAACTGTCATTGTGAATAACTTCTCCTTCTCGATTTTGTAAGCATCTTCTGAGACCTCATTGTTTAGAGAGAAAGTTGCTGACTTCACCTAATAAAAGAGGACCCTGTCGTTGTAAACTGTTGCAGAGCTGAGGCAGAAACAGGTAACCTTCTGACCTCTGACTCTTACTGCAAAATGATATGCAACATAAATGCAAGGGGCCATTTTCTTTTAAGTATGTACTGCATTTTCTGTGTATAAGTTGTGGGTGGGGTTTTTTTTTCTCCACATTTTCATCAGTGCGTCTTATAAAACACTGCAACTTATATGCTGTTTTTTTTCTAAATATTGCCAGATCTCTCTCTCCCCCCTCCCTCTCTCTCTCTCCCCCCTTCCTCTCCTGCCCGCGGCCTCCAAACAGTGTTTTTTTTTACCTTAAGAGTATCTGCGACACCTATGACCGCAACCCTTCATGCTGCCTCTCGAATGCCATTATGTGGACTTACTTTCAGCACTCGCCTAAGTACACCTGATCCTCCCGCACGCCATAACTGTGATTAGCATACTCACCCTCCACAGCCGCTGTCTCTTTCTGAGTGACAAGGAAGATTAAGTCTTTATGAATCTGATTAGGCAGTGATATCCAGGCATAGGCATAAATGCATCAGTCTCTGTACGAATAGGTGCATCTTATATAAAGGTGTGACGTACGTACAAACTTTTTCGTAAAAATGGCTATTTTTACAGGGGTGTAACTTTTACAACGGTGTGACTTATCCACCGGAAAGTACAATACATATATGTGTGTGTGTATATACAGTATCTACATTTCTATATAACAAAATTGTTTAAGCCTTAAAAAAATTCCAGTGTTTAAGTTGTTTAAATTATTACCAGTAGCAAGGAAGCAAAGCTGCAAGACTCCTTTCAAAAATAGTTGCAGTGTTTTCTGTTTTATGTAGTTATTCTGTTGCATGGATTCAGGCAGTCTGTAGGCAAAGGCAATTCTATTTATGATTGAAGGGAATCTCTAGGCAGTCGTTTCTAGCCTGTGAAGCCAGCAGGCAGAGCTGGATGAAGGAGGAGGGGGGGGGGGGGATGTGAGGGTAGAAAGGGCCACATTACGTTCCAGGTGACTGAGCAACGATTTATATACCAGCTCTCCATTTTACATGAAGAAGAAAAGTAATAACAGCACAGACCCAGGCATCTGAAACAGTCAGATGTCTGATGACTAATGGGATAGGTGAGAAGGAGCCCTCTGATTGGATGTCTTAATGAGCACATTTCGCACAGAGTTTGGGCAGCAGTTCCCCTTGACCTTTGCCCTTTATTGACCGAACTGACACTTCATTTTTCACATACTTCCAATTATGGCTCAGCTTAAGTGTTGCCCTGCCTCCTTTATTTCTTTCCTATGGGCAACTTGAGAGTGGTTGAGGCCACAGAAGATATTTTAATTTGAAAAACTAGCAAGTCAGGTTTAGAAGGCAATCTGAAAGTGCTGTCAGTTTTTGCACTTTGCAGTTCTGCTGATGAAAACAGCAGTTGATATTTCTTGGCTTGATATTTCTTGACTAATAATTCTGCAAATTAAAAAAAAAAAGGCTTAAAGCTTTTGCATAATGCAAAAAAATTCTGTCATGAGTTTGAATTTCTGCATGTCCAACTATTTTGAATGAGATATATTTATTCACATTCTGCTTTTTTCTGAAGAGGCTTCTTGGTAGTATGAAATCCTCAAATTTCTTTGAGCAATGGGAAGAAGAAAAAATTAATAGTTATCATGTAGATTGGTGTTTTGCTACTACCCTATCTAATGTGGGGCTTCATATTAAACGTAAGTTTGTTTTTTTAACCCATGCTAGTAGTTCATTCTTAAAAATGATATCCTAATGCTAATAGTATAAGGAAGGAAAGTAAGAAAATGAGTATTATTGGTCAGAGAAATCCATATTGTAAAATTCAAGAGTAAATGTTTGTGCTGGCTCCATTCACGTTATCTAAGGTAAACCAGATTGGTTTTTTTGAAAAGAGGCTATAAGCAATATAATTTCCAACAACTTAATTTTAATCATGTCTGTTCCTGAGAAAATTCATGGAAGGCCATATTTAGAAATACAGCCAGAGTACAAACTAGGTCAAGACATCCGTGCATTTCATGAAATATAATGGTGGGTAATAAGTTTTCTTAAAAGAATTCATATTATTGGCATTATACAATATCAGATAATCATGGTTTGTATTAATATATAAACAGACAGAATACAGCTGTTTACATTCAAACAGAAGTCACTGAAACACAAGAGATATTTGTCTAAAAATGTCTGAAGTGTTGCCTAATTTATTATTTAGCCTTCTGGCTTAGTGATGGCATGCATATTTCTACTATAATATGGTAATAAAAGAATACATAGAAGGCAGACAAAGGTTCAGTCTTTTCGGTAAGGTGACCCCTGTTACTAAGGAACTGCTTTACTTATGAGCTTATTAAAAAGTAAAAAAAAAAATGAGCTTTTCATACTGCACAGGCATTGATGTGAAAATGAGCTGCCTTGTGTCTAGTTTTCTTGATCATTTTTAGAACAATTGATTAACCAAAGTGCTGCTGTCATTAGCTGACATTGACTGATAGCAATTTGTCACAAGCTCCGAAGGTCAGTCAGGCAGTGGAAGCTCCAGCTTGTCTTTGATTGACCTTTACTAATGCCATTATCATGTGATTGGTTTTGACTAACTATGACCCTCAACTGGAAAAGACACCACATTACTCAACATGGCTGCCCCCAGTGTATCTTTGCAAAATATCTTTTTTTTATGTAGGCGGTGTAATATGCTTTAGGATATGCAGGCCAAAGATATTCATTTGGTTTCCTTTGGTTCATTTCAGTGGGGATTTTTGTTTGCTTTTGCTTAATTTTCTTTTTTTGTTCCATATTTTTTCATGTTTGGAGGTTCATGTGCATAGTTCCATAGTTGTGTACACAAAAAAAAACACTTTCTGCACGCGCACTGGACGCTGTATGTGCAGAAGATGCTTTTTCTACATGCAGCTATGGAACTGCCTGTGTAAACTTCCAAAAACAAATGCAAAAGAAATTTTAATTTGTTGAAACCAGGAAGATGAGAAATAGAGAACCTTAATGTTCATAGCATTCCATTTTTCAGGTCCTACTCTCGCTGAATTAGTACTGAACCTGTGCACTTCTGCTTTTGGCTGCAGCAGATTTAATAGATTTTAGCTCAAGTACCATGTTGCATTTTCACTGGGGACTGGACAACTAGGAATTATCCAGCAGCAGCACGCTGGCAATTTATGATTACATTTTGGGGACAAAGGATCTGACACCTTTTGATTTTTAGCCAATTTTGTTTATAAGCGAAGACATTTAGCATGACACATAAGAAGTTACAGACACAAACATCATATATTAAAAAAACAAAATCATTCTAGCTGGCTGTCCACTTTTTTTGAATGGTAGTGAATATTTTCTTTCAATCTTCTTAAATCACTTATGCATTCGAGCTATTGTGTGAGAATACAAGTCTTATTAATGGAAGTGCTCAGAGAAATTATTATATATTATAAGCACTTACATTCTCAAGTCATGATTACGAGTTTGAAATCATGCAACAAATTGTCTAGCTATTGTAATCTCATGATGTCTAGCAATAGCTTAGAATCATCAGTGTCAATGACAGTTGGGCCTACTGAGAATACCACTACTATTACTTTCATAAGCACATTTTACCTTAATTTTCAATTAATAGAAATGTGCCATGAATAGGCTACAGAATGGGGTGTTAGCAGAACGGAGTTTGCATTTCATTTGTTAGGAATCACCCTGCATAATTCACTTATTAGTTTGCAGCTCCTAAGTAATTTACTTAGTTTTAATTAATGAAAATAAAAATTTCTTTCTACCCACTCCCTTCATTAGCTCTCCTTTTTAAAAAGCAACATAAAAAGAGGGGAGATAGCGAGAGATTTTATTGCAGAGCCACAAATGAGTAGAGAAACCTGTAGATCAAAATTATTCTACAGTAGCTGATTCCAGTGTCATTTTATTCCACAGATTCTTTTCTCTCTTGTGAAATAACACTTTTTTTTTTTTCAATTTGTGTTATCATTATGCCTTTTATTACATATATTTTCAAAAATCAGTCAAACTAGTCTTGGAACAGACTCTGATTTTTATCTATACATGGAAAATTCTGGACAGTTTAGCCAACGTGTATGATTCTAGTACACTAATGCAAGCTGTCATGACCTTTATGAGCTAACCAGAAGTTATAAATATTAAAATGACCTTGTTCAGGTCCTTATAGACAATAAACTGTGCCAGACTGCATGGGGGCACTTTAAATGTCTAATATGAAAGTTAGCTCACTATAGGATTTTTCCAAAGAAGAAAGAACATGGAGAGTTAAGGCCCGATTTTAAAAGGGCTGTGCACGTAAAAAAACTGGGGTTTATGCACACGACCAGGCCTTTTGCGCACCGTGAACATTTTAGAATGAGCCCAGCCACGTGCGTAACGCCCGTTATACGTAGAAGTGCCAGGCCCTGCAAAAGGGGCAGACCGGAGGGTGTGGTCTGGGTGGGGAGGGGCGGGCCGGGACAGCCCCATTAGCTGCTGACCCGTGGAAGCTCACTGGCAGTCGGCTGGCGCATGGGGAGGTCACTTCTGCTCCGGAGGAGCAGTAAGTAACAAAACAAAAAAATTGCAAGTAGCTAGGAAGGGGTTAGGGGTTGGGAAAGGGTGGAAAGGTAAGGCAGGGGTAATAGGGAAGTTCCCTCGCAGTCTGCTCTTTAATTGGAATGGACTGGGAGGGAACTGGGGAAGCCCTACTCGCATCGCTGCACGTTGCCTTTTAAAATTCCCCCCCCCCCCCTCCGCGCATGGAGGAGGCCACCCACCTGTACATGCATGCGCAGACATTAAAATCCAGCACACATGTACATGCGAGAAACCTATTTTATAACGTGCGCGCCGACGCACACGTTATAAAATCAGGGCATCCATGTACTCGCGCCGGGAACCGTGCGCACAGCTTTGAAAATCCAGCCTTTAATTACTACTTAGGTCTTGATTTACTAAGCTTTCTTCCCATAGAGACAGAACGGGAGAAAAGCTTTAGTAAATTAGGCCCTTAGGGGCCAATATACTAAAATGTGTTAATGCCGTGTTTAATGTATGCATTAATGGCTGATGATGATGAGATGAAAATGCAGGTGTTAATGCACACATTTTAAAGTATGCACATTACTGAATGCTAATACAAGCATTTAACTAACCTCTCCGTGCTGTAGTTAAGTTTTTTTGCATTGACAAGTGTGCGTTAAATTTTGCATGTTTTAATATGTGTTGCTTTTCTTTACACTAATAGTTAATGAGCTATTTAGCATAATTCATCTCGTTATTTTATTAGCATCAGTTTTATATTCATGTTAACTCAAGCTAGTGAACATGTTTTAACAGTACTGTTAAGGCATGTTAATGCTTCTGTCGCCTTTAGCACACTGTAGTATAATGGCCCCTTTAGTGTTGCATGGGGAAGTCTTTAGTTCAAAATTGTGCTCAATGGCAAGGCCACAGTGGCAAGAGAAAATGGTTCATATTGCTCCTTAGATATCACATGTTGTATGGAACTTTGAGATTTGAGCTTTATAGGTTTTTATTTTAGCAAAGATGAGAGCACCTTGTAAGTGACAACTGTTTTAAAAGTTATCCTAGTTTAAAATGACTTGACTATTCCACAATGCATAGTCAGGGTATATCCTTATTAAATTGTTTTGGGCAGTTGAATAAACTGCATAGATCTAGGTTGGACTGGAAGTTTTTGACATGTTTAGGATCTCTGAAAAGAATGACAAATTATCCAAGTAATGTGTTAGCACTGTATTTGGATAATAACTCTTGACTAGATAATAATCAAGCAGTTGGTAAGTATTTAATGATGAGTTTAGCACCTCGGACTAGTCCTTGCTCTCTCTCTCATGAGTATTCTGGAAGTTGGCTGTGGGTTTAAAAATTTGCAATATTAATAACTACTAAAACTGAAGACTGGATGTAAACTTAGCTATGAGACAAATACTGGTGGTTTTTTTTTTTCATTTTTAGCAGCTGAGAAACATATCAACTACATAGAACAGTATAAATGTAAATAGTAACTTTTAGAGAGATTCTCTTGGTCTAGAAGTTATTTCCTTGGTAGAACAGTCATTTTTACAGTGATATTCAACAATGTTGTACACAATCTTTCCCTCTTTTTTTTTTTTTTAACAATTAATTTTGGCATGCATTTCTATGTGAAGCAGTCATCTCGCTTTCTCTCAGTCGCATGGGCCTGATGGTGGGAATGGTTTAACAATATTCATTCTACATTGACAGGTAATTGCTTCCATAAATAAATACAATCAAATCATAACTTTTTTGAACAGGATTGAGCCGCTTTCTCTGTGGTAGCTTTCTGCCTACCTGTTAGGAGAAGTAGAGATAGCTCTCCTGTTTATTACCCAATTGAATGTCAGTAGCAATTGCTGCTAAAGATAATCTAAAATGGAAGTACTTGTTGACCTTGACTTTTTTTTTTTCTCTACTAGATATTGTGCTTGATGACTCACTGATAAGGTTTATATACAGTAGTTGCAGGAAAATGTTTTATTCCCAGAGGAAAATAGCATAGTGCTGTGGGAAATGGGAACTAACTAATGCCCTTTGCTAAATTTATTTGGTTCACCTTCATTTAAAGTGTGGGAAAATGGAAAAAAAAATTACTTTTTATGACTTTAAAATCATGCACACTGTAGATCCACATAAATTCCTGTAATCTTTGATTTGTTTAGCTAATGGATTGTGTGCTTGATAAGAGAAAGCATGTGACCTCTGTGTTGTAGGTTGGCTATTATAAGATTTCTCTTGGTTATGCTTTTTTAGAGTAGAACAAAATAGATGTGTTCCAAATTCACTTAAGAATTTAATAAACTCATATTACCAGTCAGCTCTGTGCTCTCAATAAATCTGAGTGATGGGGGGTAAAAGGAACCAAAGTCTTTGGAGTGCCAAGGTGCTGTAAATGCTTCTGCATATAAACCATTTATGCTGAGAAGTTCTCAGATCAGTAAATATTTTAGTTTCTTGTTTTACTGGTAGGGAGCATTGTATGAGAGCCATGCTGTAAAACAGATCATAGAACTGTGGGAATTGTTTTGATCATATTTTCTGAGAAATAATTGGCTTTTTTTTTTCTGATTAGAAAGCTGCAACCACTCCTTCTGAATCATCATTGAAACATGGTTTTATCGGCAGGCTTTGTTTTTCTGCTTTTAAAAGCACTGTAAATCACGATAGCATGTGAATAGCCAAAGCAATATTTTCATTTATTAGAATAATGCATCTAAAATTGTTACCGAATATCTAGCATTTGAAGAGTTGAGTCGTCATTAAAATGATCTGTGAAATAACTTCTCTTCCCTGACACTTGAAAGTTTGCTTTCATCTGAAAGGTAGAGGAATCTATCTTTGAAAATAAACTAATTTTGTACCAATGAAGATGGTGGGTTTGTTTGTATGTATACCTGGATCATTTGATTATATTCATTCACACACACACACACACGCACACACCTGTGTGCGTGTGTGTGTGTGTATGTATATATATATATATATATATATTTAATTTATATATAAAATCATGTATGCATGTGTGCGCTTACATATATGTATCTGTGTGCACACATACACACACTCACACATTGTCTTAAGCAGAAAATTGCAGCTTCTTACATTTTGTTTCACACAATTTATTTTTGTTTTATTTGGGGGTTTTTTTTCATTATTTTGTTTGTGGTTTATGTTTCATTTTATTTATTGGAAACAAAATTTTCAAGTACATTTTCAAAGGAGTTACGTGCGTAAATGTAACATACTATCATAGCAATTTTCAAAAGTCATTTACTCGGATAAAGTGCACTTAAGTGAGTGAATCCTATGGACAATTCAATAGCATATATTGTAGCAATTTTCAAAAGCCCTCTTATATGAGTAATATGTGAAACCCAGTTTTATGGGCGTAATCAGATCCAATATGAATAAAAAAACAAAATGATTCAGGATCCCTTTCTGCCGAAAATGCACAAGAACTGCAAAAAATTAAAACGTTCAAAGCCTCCAGGATACTTCTTACCCCATCAGTAGTCTTTAAAGGCCAAATGGGACAGTAGTGATTTCTGGTCACTATTGCCCTGCCAGGCTGGTATTTCAAAATGGCAGAGGCCAGTTTTATACATCCAGCTATGTGCATACTTTGCAAACTGAGCAGTTGGGACAGAGTCAGCACTTATGCATATACATTTTGACAGTAACTTTGAAACTGCTGTGCGGGCGCGCATGTACGTGTGTTTGCCGGTTCATGTCCAGAGATGCAGCCATTTTATAATATACACATCTATATGCATGCGTGTTATAAAATCGGCTGAATGCACGTACATATGCGCAGAATTTTAAATGGACGTGCGCATGTGTGCACAAATGCTGCATCTACCATATAAGTGGGGGAATTTTATAAGGACGCACGTCGTCGTACCCTGTTTTCCCAGTTCACCCATTTTAGGAATAGCACTTCCAAACCCCCCCCCCCCCCCAGTTTAATAGCCTCCCTTTCTCTCTTTCTCCCTGTTAGCCCCAACCCTTAAAACCCTGCTGACTGGCCTAGTTTTTTTTTTTTTTTTTGTACTTACACGCCATCCATAGCAGTAGTAAAGTTACACGGCAGGGGACCCTGGTGAGCGCCTGTGCATGTAAGTATTTACACGCACATCTCTTGGCCTTCCCTTGACACATGCCTTCCTCTTTTCTGCACTTATGACTTCTGCGTGTAGCAGGAGATCTGCCCAAACATGGGTGCCTTTTAAAATCCGGGCGATGCTTGCCGGCCCCACTTGTGCACGTATCTCTCAGCTTTGGCGCACATAGGGCTTTTAAATATCACCTACTTGATTTTAAAACATTTGCAGTAAATTTTCAAATGAGCTACTCATGTAAAAATCAGCATATATGCATGTAAGTAGCTTGTACTTGTGTGCGTGAGTTTTCATGTGCACATAGATCGCAAAAAAAAGGGGTGGTCTAGGGGCATTCCCGGATGGGGCCATGCAAGTTGCTGTTTTATAAGAGATTTACACAAATACATTGGGCAACATTTATGCAATTTTCCATCTGCTAATTATCTAGCACAATTGGTATCAGACCCATCTGTTGTCTGCTATTGGTTGGGTGGGAGGTCTGGGTGAACTGGGGGGAGTTCAGGATGAAAACCTAAGAGGGTCTTGATGACATAGAGAAGGACTGGGTGAACTGATGGAAGTATTGCCAAACTGGTGATTTCTTTAATGTGTGCATGTTTTAAAATATACCAACTTCTGCATATAAATCAAGGTTTTACATGAGCAAGTTATATATTTTTTTTGTGCATAAAATATATGGGCTAGATTTTAAAAGCCCTCTGCGCCGGCGCGCCTATTTTGCATAGGCCGCCAGCGTGCGCAAAGCCCCGGGTCGCGCATAAGTCCCGGGGCTTCTTAAAAGGGGCAGGAGGGGGCATGTCCGGGGAGGGGGTCCGGGAGTGTGGCAACGGTTCGGGGGCGGGCTGGGAGGGTGGTTCCGAGTCCCCCGGCACTGTGGCCTGTGCCGGGGGATGCGAGGCGGCGCGCGCAAGTTACGCCTGCTTCAAGCAGGTGTAACTTGCCCAACAAAGGTAGGGAGGGGGATTTAGGTAGGGCCGGGGGGTGGGAAGGGAGGGGAAGGTGGGGGGGGGGGGAAGGGGGAAGGTGGGGGGATGCGGAAGGAAAGTTCCCTCCGAGGCCGCTCCGATTTCAGAGCGGCCTCGGAGGGAACGGAGGCAGGCTGCGCGGCTCGGTGTGCGCAGGCTGCCGATTTTGCGCAGCCTTGCGTGCGCCGACCTCGGATTTTATAAGATACGCGTGGCTTCGCACGTATCTTATAAAATCCGGCGTACTTTTTAAAGATCTATCTCAGCGCGCGTATGTTTAGAAAATAGGTAGGAAAGATCTATGCTTTCAATGCATTGCACGTATTTGTGCGTAACCAGACGTATGCATATTTTATAATCTGCCTGTGCCTGATACAAGCAGGTTATAAAATACTGTGGTAGATCTCCACGCATATATGGTGCTGCGCAGAGTTTTTGAAATTTATCCGCTATGAGGATAACTTGCAAACAAATGCCCATGGCAGCATATATGTGTGCATATGGCAACAAACACATCTATACAAGTATTTTTTAACCTGTGCATATGAGATGTTGCAGTCTGTGAAGCTGCAGACCAGGTGTGAACCCTTGGGCCGAACTACCCCAAGATAGGGCAGGTCGGGAGGCGGAGCCACAGGCAGAGATCTTCACCCGGGAACCAGGAACCCCACAGGAGGAGCCCGTAGGGTCCTAGAACCTTGGGACTTAGGAGCACAGTGTAAGTCTCTATAGTAGAAGAAGGCCTGGGCAGAGAGAAGGGTAAGGAAGTCCGGTAGACTGTGGCCTAGTTGGGTCCAGCGGTGCTGGAGCAGATGGTGAGCAGATACAGAGTCTCTAGCGTGCCGAGCACTGAAGCACGCTGAAGCAATCCGTGAGCAGGAACGGAGTCTGTAGCGTGCTGAGAACTGAAGCAAGCTGTGAGCAGGAACAGAGTCTGTAGCGTGCTGAGAACTGGAATAGACTGTGAGCAGGAACGGAGTCTGTAGCGTGCTGAGAACTGAAGCAAACTGTGAGCAGGAACGGAGTCTGTAGCGTGCTGTGGACTGGAACAGACTGTGAGCAGGAACGGAGTCTGTAGCGTGCCGTGGACTGGAACAGACTGTGAGCAGGAATGGAGTCTGTAGCGTGCTGAGAACTGAAGCAAGCTGTGAGCAGGAACAGAGTCTGTAGCGTGCTGAGAACTGAAGCAAGCTGTGAGCTGAAACGGAGTCGAACCCAAGTCAGACCGGCAGCCGGCTGGAGCGGAATCAGGCACGAGCAGGGTCGGTGGCCGGCGGCGAGCAGAAGCGGAGTCAGGAACAGGCTGAAGTCAATGGCAGGCGGCAAGCAGAAGCGGAGTCAGGAACAGGCTGAAGTCAATGGCAGGCGGCAAGCAGAAGTGGAGTCAGGAACAGGCTGAGGTCAATGGCAGGCGGCAAGCAGAAGCGGAGTCAGGAACAGGCTGAAGTCAAAACAGGAACGTGGAACAAGTGAAGCGCAACTTAGAACTACTATCCAGTAGCGACCCTCGTTGCAAAGCAATGAGATGGTAACCGAACGCGGTTAAATCGGGCTTGGGGCGTGGCGTCGTTAAGCCGGGCGTGGCCACTTCCGGCGGCTGTGCGTCCATAGTGCGCGTCCTCACGCGCGCGCGTGGCGGCAGGGAGGTGAGCCGGTAATGGCGGACGCCCTGAAGGGTCGGCAGAGCCGCGGGAGCGGCATTTCCAGCACCGTAGGTAAGCGCTGTGCAGAGCGGGTAGGGGGGAAGCGGTGGAGACCGCAACAGAGATACACGTGTTTTATAAATTACACATATCTCTAACCAGCAACCTATACGCGTATGTAGGATTGAGCGCGAATACATGCAGAGCATTAAAACCACATATATCAATGCATTGACCATGTTTACTTTTCCTGCCTATTTTAAAAATATATGCGCATATATTTTATGCGCAAAAATAAAGTAGGACGTGTTTGCAGAAGTTGACCAATTTTAAACATGTGCGCGTAAATTAAAATAACCAGTTTACCAATTAGTCTGTCAATTCACCCAGTCCTCCAGGTCATCAAGAATTTCCTGGTTCTTCAACCTGGACCCTTCCCCCTAGTTTACTCAGACTTCCCATCCAGTCAGTATTACATTGTAAACACATTTAATATCACGGCAGGTAATTATTAGGTATAAAAGTACGCGAGTAAGTTGGAAAATGTATGTTCCTGTTGGCCCTGCTCTGGAATGCCCCTCATCCACCCATTTTTCACACGTGTGTTTGTGCATGCAATAGTAAAAATACGTGCGTATGTCGACATTATAAAATACAGAATATTTATTTATTTAACATTTTTATATACCAACATTCGTATGGACATCACATATGCAAGTAGATGCTACTTGTGTGTGTGTATACGATCATTTTTATGCACGCAACATTTTGAAAATGCACCCTTATGCGCATAAGTTATGCCCTCCTAACTTTATGTGAGTGAATGTACGTGTGCACTCGGCCAGTTATCCGAGTCTTTTCAGTGCAAACTTATGCGCGCAAGTATGCTTTGAAAATACTCAGTAAGAACTGCAAAGCCGCTGTGGGCTGTTTGAAAATTATCCTTTTAGGTCCAACGATGGGGTAAGAGGCCTCTTAGGAGGCAAGGACAAGTCCAGAGGGCTTTGAATTTCTGAGTTTTGAGGCAGGGCAGAAGCGGTGTGGGGCCCAGGACAGGGCTGGTGGCTGTTTACTGGGGAAAAAAAAAAAAATGAAACAACCAAAAACACAAGCGCAATGTTGTTAAAGTTTTATGTTTTGTTTCAAATGAAAGCACATCCCTATTTGACAGAAATCAACCAACAGCATCAGCATTCGTTTGTCACCATGGATTTAATCTCATGATAAAAAACTGAATGAACACAACTCAGCAGCCTCAAGAGAAGCATAGGGGCAACAAGAGATAGGATCTGATACTGCTAGGCTAAACTTTTCAGGAAAGCCCTGATACCATAGAAGGAGATATGCTATCATTAACTGAAGAAAGACATTACACAAAGAAAGGAAAGAACAGGGGGAAAGAGGATAGCCAGAAACAGCAGAGTTTTTCCAGCAAATAGTCACTTTACTGTATGCCTGTCTTTGGTATGTGTAGCATTAATGCCTCTTGCTTTATTTTGAAGAAGATTACATTGGCACATGTATACTGAAAGGTGTATATTAATTTAAACTCTATTGTCCTTTTTATCATTGTTTTCATTTAAGTGTTTAAAATCCTTTCAAAGTGTTGGTAGCTGCTTTCCTGTTTAAATAGTAACATGGGTCTTTTCTCTGATGTAGGCAAAAAGCCGTAGTGCCAACAAGAGTTTCAAATACTTCAACTGTCAACTGTGCAAATATAATCATTTTGATTTGCCTTTCTTGTTGTTTCTTTCTTCACTCCTAAGGGGGAGTACTAGCCTCCAATTTTCATAAACTTCTAGTCCAGTGCAAAATTGACTCCAGCTTTCTCCCAGCATTTCTCCCATTGAAAATCCTGGGTTGTTGTCAGTGCTTGTGGAACAGTTTCTGCACTGGATCATTCGTTTGATAAATCTGTCCAGATGTATTACATTTTCTGAAAACTCCATTTACTTAGCTAGGCCTATGAAAGTGAGGGTGTTTTTCTTTTCTTTTTTATTTTTTTTTAGCAAGCAGTGTGATCCTTCTGCTTTGGCAATCGTTACAATATTGGTTTGCGCAGCTGGGTTGGGTAGCAGGGTGTTAGTCCAATAATATAAACTACAGGTTCTCAGTCTTTATCAGAAGTCCAAGAAGGGTCTGTCTTCGGCTCATAGCTCATGGATCTTAGCCAAAATGAGCCCCAGACATGACAGACAGAAAGTAAGCATTGGAATTCAGCTGGGCTGACCTTTTATTAGAACCCCATGATGCACGTAAAGGAAGGACTATAGAATGAAGAAGCTGTGAACTCGGGATAAGACATTTTTAAGCCCAGGTAGAGGGTTGATGATAAAGATGCATAATTTATACCCTGTAGTGCCCCATCCTATCCCCCAGCCCCTAAAATTAAAGAATCTAATAAAATGTACTAGCTCAAAAAACAAAGTAGACTTGGGAACAAAACCAAGAAGCAAGCATATTAATATTTTAAGGAGTCTAGATAATACTTATTCTTTCATACTCAGTGTATTGTCAAAAGACACTGCAAAGTGCATGTGTCTGAAAAAATTATTGCACAGTAAATAAGTCAAATATTATTTAAGATATGGTACTGTAATTACTGCATGCCTTGTCTTTTAAGATCTAGCCACACTGTGTGATTACAGCATCAGTTTTAGTGTTAATAATTACTACTTTAATTTTATATAGTGCATACATTTTTCTATGTGAAATAGTTATGTCTGCTTAAAAATTTATTGGAAGCTAGCAGAAGTTGGAATCTGAATTTCATTATTAGGAGTATCATTTAGGTCCGAGTCATGTGTAGAGCTGCAAAAGCATTGAGCTAATTTTAGCTTACAAAGAGGATGAAGATAAACTGCCTACTGCTAGTTTGCCATATGCTATCCCCGTGATAATATTCAAGTGCAAAATTTTCCAGAGAGAGACAAACTTAAATGTTTCAGTGGTTAAAAAAAAAATAAATAAAAAAAATAGGAAGGTGTTAAGCTCATTTCTGCATAGTAAATTTATGCGTTATAACAGTACTGTTAGTAGATGAAACTGATTAGATTTATTTAAATTTTTTGTCTGTCATAGAAGCCAACAAAATTTGTTTTGCTGTATTTTTAGTCCATTTATATATATATATTTCTCACATAAAGTCAGGGTGAGGACTGACTTCTGGCACAGACATAAAATACTTTGCAATATTCGCATGCTTTAAAAAAAACAAAAAAAAACCCTATGTAATATTAACAGGAAAGAAGCATTTGCTGTGCTGATTTAAAAACAGCATTCCTGAAAGACTGTTTTTCTCAGATAAATTCCATTATGTTTCCATATTTGGGGAACTGAACTTCTACAGTTTCAGCTAAGAGTATTTGACCTATTTATTTGTCACTGAGACCACTTCACAGGGCGAGGCTTGTTAGTTCCTGCTGAACTGAGAAAAATCCAATGTGGATGGGCAGTGCATTTGCAGATAAAATTGGACTGTGCTTGCAGACTTTAGAGGGCCTTGGTGGAAGCTTTGGGTTAACAAGTGGTGAAAGGCTTGACCTTTGTGTGACCTAGGCCAAACAAACCCCCAGCTCAAGAGCTCTCTTTTGACATGAATACCTGTTGGGGGTTTAGCGAAAATAAAGATAAGGTAACCTCACTGACCCAGAAATCTAATAGTTAAAATAAGTACTACAATTTTAACAAACTGCAAGAATAATGTTGACAATATTTAGATAATGCTTCATATAAAATAATCTTTATAAAGTATGCCGTTGATGGCAGATATTTTTACAAGTACCATTGTTAGATGGCAATAGTGCAGGGTTTGGGGTTTTTTTTTTTTGTTTTTTTTAAATGATGGAAGGGATAGAGTACATGCTTTTAAAGTGTAACATGATCTTGGTGGCAACTCACCAAACAAAGAGTCTGAGTTCTCCTGATGAAAGCATTTGATAAACTGTAAAATAAAAGATCTGGCAACAGGAGATGGCAAGTCTTATGTCGTCTGTCCCCACTCTTTGTTTTTATAGTGTTTTTTTTTTGCAGGAACAAATACATTTGAGTAAATAAAAGCAAAATAGGCACTGCTGGGCCGTATCATAGTAGCACACATGCTCGCAAGTCAACCTTGGCAGGAAGTTAGTAAGGTCTGTTCCATACCATTTCCATTGCATCTTTATCTCTCCAGTTCATTGTTTGTCGCTGAGTGCTTAAAACCCTCAACTTCCCAACTAAAAGCTTCCTGTTGCTTGCTTTCAAATTTGGTTTCATGCAAAAACAAAACTTTCTTGGGGAAACTTCTGAAATGCAAAAGGAAAAGGGAATTAACGCATGGCTATTGGCTAACAAGATGCTTTCTGATCATTCAGTTGCACAAGATGGTTAAAGTTAAAAATAAAATGTTAGTTGTCATCTCATTTGAGTTGTGTGAGCTTCAGTCAATCAATTAATATAATTTCAGAGTTTTTATGATATAGTAGCCCATGTGCAGATTTGTATATGTTGTTTTTTATGTTTCAAGGCTAAAGGATGTCATTGTAGGAAAAGTCACAGAAAGGAATGTGTGCAGAACTATAATAGTACGGTCCAAATAACCCACAAAATGATAATTCCAAACTTCAAGCTTCTTTATTCGAGACTTCAGACGACAATATTATAGTTCTGCACACATTCCTTTTTGTGACTTTATATTCACTCTGGCTTTAGAGTAGGAAAAGTGCCCTTCTCCCTACAGTTACTGAATGTATAGTGATGATAGCATTAAAAGGGGAATAAACCATCTATTCCCTCAGTTCTCATCAGTCTTATGGCTCACTTGGACTGCTTGTGTGCCATTCATCTCATTTTGATTAGTTCTGCTTCACAGTATAAGCCAGCTCCCATCCCAAGAGTTGAGATGAATAAGCAAATACTTCCCATGCTGTTTCTACAACAAAGGGGCACATTTCCAAAGGGTCTAGAGCTGGCTAAGTTGGGCAGTTAGCTGGCTAAAGCCGAAGAAAGGATAAATATAGCCACCTATGTTCACTAGCAGCTCAAAAAGTGAGTGCTCGCAGAGACATACTTGGGGCTTTAGCTGGCTAGCATGAATTTTCTCTGTTAGCTAGCTCAGGGGCTGATGCAATAAAACCCATGACAAAAGCTGTGCAAAATGTAATACCGATTTTTAATAGTGCATGCCTTACAACATGCTGCCCCATGGAATGCTATAAACTAATGGTATTCAAATCAAACTGGCGCTGAAATCCATAGTAATCCCAAAAAGTGCGCCAAAACCAGCATTAAAACAGACATGCAGAAAACTGTGCTAAAAACGATAGAAAAACTGGTGCTAGTTTGAAAAATGCTGCAGTGTTCCTTATTGGTTGATAAAAGTGACTGTGGTGTGATTGGTTCACAGATGTCCATCTGTTTTCTTGGAACCTCTTCCTTGCATGGAAGGAAAAGGCAGCTTGTCCCAGGGCCATTTGTCAGTGTTGGGTGGTGTTAGGCGAGCTCTGCATTAGACATTGGAGATTTTCCTGGTGTAGGAGTGATGGTTGTTCTTGATTGGTACTTTTTGATTGCTGTCTTTTGTGCTGCTTGTTTTTTTCCTTTCTGTTTCCCCATCCTTTTGTCTATGCGTTCTTGAGTAAATCTTTATAATGCATCTGATTGTTGGTCTGAGATTGTCTTTTTGTTCACTGGTGTTTAAGTTTCTTAAAGAGCAGAGTGCATGTCTGTGAAGAGAATGAAGGGAGGAGGAGGTGAAGAAGCCTGATACTTCACTTTCAATGATATCCAGCATAGCTCTCTGCTTCAACGGCAGGGGGAATGATGCAAAGATCTCTGCTTCAATGGCAGGGGGAATGATGAAAAGATGATTTATATTCGGACAACAACCAACAAGGATTGAGTTGCACAGGCTGGATAAACATGCGTGGGAGTAGCTTGCCATGATGGCGGTTACTACCTCTAAACAATTAGCTAGATACTTCACTTAGATGCAGCTCCAACACTGCTAACTACATCAATGGCGGGGGTGGAAGGGAAATAGATCGATGGCAGGGGTGGAAGGGAAATAGATTGATGATGGGGGTGGAAGGGAAATAGATTGATGATGGGGATGGAAGGGAAATAGATCGATGGTGGGGGTAGAAGGGAAATAGATCAATGGCGGGGCTGGAAGGAAAATAGAACAAAAAGTCACTTACAAGGGATAAGAGTAACAGATAAGTATGGGGGAAAAAAATAGTGGAAGCTTGCTGGGCAGCTGGACCGTTTGGTCTTCTGCCGTCATTTCTATGTTTCTATGAGTGTTACAGGCAGGCAACTAGTGACAGAGAGGATAGGAGAAGTGTGGTGCATGCTTTGGTGGAGTATAGTCAGAGAGGGAAGATGGAGCAGAAGGAGAATGGCATGTGTGAGCTAGATGGGGCAGCTAGAGGGGAGAAGAAAAAAAAACAGGGTGGAAAGGTCAAAGTAGGGGGAGGGGAGCAGGTAGTAGGAGTAGTGCTCAGGGAGATAAGGACCCACCCCAGTCATCTGGAGTGACAAGCAGATGAAAACCAGCAGCCAGCAGCTGGAGGAGAAGCAGTGTCAATATGATGTGCACTTCTTGAAGGAAGAGAAGGATTTTTAGGTGGCGGGTCTGCGAGAAGTACAGTGACAAACTCAAAGAACAAAAGGAAAATCTGTGAGAGCATCGCCAAGGATATCAGCAGCCTGTCAGTGATGACTAGGACAGTGGATCAGCTGAGTCATTGATGGCGGGACACCAGGACAGCTGTCGAGGCCAAGCTGATACTTACCGAGAAGTCCAAATGGAAGGAGGTCCACCATGAGAAGTGCAGCTGACGCCAGTGGAGAAACTGATGCAGGGGAGTCTTCAACAGAATTTCTTTGCTGGGCCCGTCAAGAGGGTGGCCTGGGCCCTGCATCCTTGATCCAGAGATTTCTAAAACTGGACTTGCAAATCTCTGGCCCAAGGATCATAGAGATGTGATAAAATGGAGTCACGCCAAAGAAGAACTAGACCTGTCTGTCAATAAAAATGTCACTTTATTAAAATCGTATTCAAAATCAGAACATATTGAAAACATTTTAAAAAACAGATACATGGCCACAATGTATATTAATATCACTTATAAAATTCAAACATATTAATTTAAAAAACAGATAGATGGCCAGTGTGTATTTCTTCTGGCATTCATCTTCTTGGGGTTTGTGCCAATCTGAGAAGAGACAAATGTTGGACTTAGAATCTCTTCCACACAGCATTCCCCGACCCTGTCAACTCACCCGACCACCACCCTCCACAACTTTTAAAAATGCACCTCCGAAATAGTCTGCTATGACCCTGCAGTGGAATTCATTCCTCCTTGCCATGCTATCTCTGTGACAGGTGTGAAGATATTCGGATCTGGCCCCAGATCTGGATCCATGTCCAGATGAATGCCAAGCCAGAGGGCGATGTTATGGAGCACACAGCACACTTCAACGATATCCCCCACTTTCTCCAGGGAATACTGCAGTGCTCCTCCAGAGCGGTCAAGGCAGCGGAATTGGCTTTTCAAAAGACCAAATGTTCTTTCTATGACTGCCCTGATTCTCTTGTATACCTTGTTATAGTGGATTTTTGCTGCCATACATGGTGAACACAAGGGTGTGAGAAGTCATGCCTTACAGCCATAGCTAACATCTCCTAAAAAAAAAATAGAACAGAAAAATCCATTAACTTGCTGCATGCAGGGCACCAAAATAAAATGTTTTTGATCTGTTGATACCACCCCCATGGTTTAACCAACACTTTGGGTACCCACTCCAGACAGCTTACCTATCCCCACAGCTAAAATTTAATTGTACAGTGAAATAATATGTGCTTTTGGCACCATTCACCATTCCTGTTGGCTTTATTGCACTTTCATCACCCACCTCAGAGAGTTTACATTTTGACATTTTAGCTTACTCTTTGGTTTGAATTCTGTTTCTCACTTACTGAACAACCAGCCTTTGCGCAAGGATGAAGGAGTCCTGGCTGCTTCCAGAATGCTTGGAGACAACCATGAGGATCTTCATGTGCACAGTGCACACTGCATACAACCTGAACAGGGGATGGAAATGCATCCTGTTACGGTATGACATTTCTCTCCCACGTCTGTGTGGGCGTGGAGGAGGGGAGGATGACAGCGACTTGATTGCGCCCATTACATTCAGCAGGCCATCTCTCTCAAAGCGTGCTTCATCTCCTGCCACTCTATAAGCTGCTCTGGGTACTTGATGTAGTGCCTGACCCACTTCATCATGGTCCTTCTAACTTGGCTGAAGTGCCTTGAAAACATTGACTGGTCCATACTGGCCACTATAGCCGCTGTTTTCTGGAAAGAGTCAAAAAATGCAAGGAGCGAGAGACACGTCCATGCTCAGAGGATCAATATCTTCTTAGAGTGAAAAAAATTGCCCTGGAGCTTAGTCTATAAGTCCACATTTATTTATTTATTTAGGTTCTTTTAATATACCGATGCTCAAGACAGGTCTTATCGTACCGGTTTACAAATAACAAGGGGAAACCAATAAAAACCACATCACATTTGTCTCTGGTAACCCCAGCAGTGTCGCCCTCAGGCGAAATATCTGCTGCTTGCATGCCCTTCTGCGAACAGCTTGAACTAGGACAGCCTGCTCCTCTTGGACCCTCTTTTCTTATTCGGCAATAAAGCCTCTTCTTTCTCCCTCTTCCCTCTCTCTGCTTGAAAGCTTCTGCTGCTCTAATTCTTGGCTCATCCACAAAATGTACAGAAGCATCGTAAAAAAAAAAAAGTATGTAATCCTTGCCACAGAAAAGCTCAGAGAAGCACCTACACTTGGCAACACAGTGGACTAAAATGGCCACCAGAAACATGACTTAACATTTGCTCCTGACCTGTCCTAGGTGTTATATTTCCTGCATTAAAAAACAAGCGCTAAAATGTGATTTATTATTTATTTATTTCAAACATTTATAGGCTGCTAATGCAGCTTTCTACATTGCCCTGTGATAGCTAATACCCTCCTTTACATGTGATTTGCATGCACCCACACTAAGCAGACCGCAGGTTTCTTAGCATGGGTTTTTGTTGGCGCTGAAATCCAAATTACATGCCTGAGTAAGGTTAGCGCCAAAAAACCCGTGCTTAAACAGGAGTAAAAACCCATGGTAGGTTCAAGCATGGCTTATTATATCAGCCTTTAATCCAGGGAGTAGGGGATGAGAAGGGACTTGTACTTAATGTGCATGATAAGATATGGTGATTGGTTAATTGTAGGGGGGGAGGGAGTTAGGGAAGGAAATATTGAAGGATATTGGGAGATAGAGATTGATTATTGTATGGGGTGTTCTGGAATAGTTGTAGTATGAGGGGGGAGACTGATATATGATGATGATAAATCTAGTTTGTGCTAACGAGGAGGGTGGTTGTGACGAGCAGGGAGGGTAAGGGTATTAGTTTTCCCTTCAAATGGATATTTGTGTAAATCGCCTTGAATAATAATAATTATTATTATTAAGACAAGGTGATTAATAAGTGTCAGTATATAAATAGTTTTGAATTTTTCCGAATTATGCATTTTTCCCCTGAAGAGTACTACCCGCACAAATTAGCAGGCGTAAATGTGTGCAGGTAGTTTTCCCAGGATAATTTTCAAAGTGAAATTATGCGCATGCTTTCACTTTGAAAGTAGGGTCAAAGTTCACGGGTGAAAAGTATCTGTGGACTTTGCACCATTGTAGACAGAAAAATCCCCCTCCCCCCTCATTCTTCTTATATATATGTAAAACCATGTTTTTGTGAGGGATGCTATACTGCGCAAAAATTGTTCACTTTATCATTGCGCTTAATGTAGGCAATAATTTAAAAAAATGAGCTTAATACTTTTGGAAATCTATTATTCTAGCCTTAGTGAGCGACTCTGGCGTTTGTCGTCTGTTTTCTGCCTGTGTAAGAAGGAAAGCAAGGAGGGAAGCAAAAACCAAACCCTTGCAGAGAAGAGGGGAAATGTGTATTTACTGATTTTAACTTTTGGATGGAAGTTGGTAGAGACAGGAAAAGGGGGAGGGGAAGAGAAGGAGAGAGCTAAGCAGGCAGCCTTAGGCTTTAGGAGGTGGGTTAGATAAGCAGAGGGCCCCAGTGCTATAAACAATGCTCTGAATAGCTAATGAAATTAGCCCTTTATCCGCAGTGCATTCTTCTCAACTGGCTGGCTGGCTGCTCTACATCTAGGGAGTTACTGTATTATGCCCTGTCCTCTTAGTTGGTGAATAAGGGTTGATGCAAAATCAGAAACCCCATCAGAATTCATTGAATTAAAACAATCAAAAGTGTGTTTTGCCAGTCAATAATAGTTCTGCTAGCAGTTAGAAAGAGAGAGAGGCTCATCTGTACTGTTTAGTAACATGCCTGTACCTGGGTTTGCAGGTGATGAAAAAGTTTTTCAAAGTTCAGTCACTCATAGACTCCAGGAAGACATGGTTTGTGGTGGGCAGCTACTGCTGGGTATGTATGGCATCCTACAATTATGGAATAATTCCTGAAAACTGATTAGTGAACCCTTGTAATGGCACGACATAATCACCCTGAAATGAGGCTACATTTTAGTCTCTTTGCTGATGTATTCCTGTCTTTTAAGAACGAATATAAGCTTTCAATGAAAATCAGTATTGAAATAAATCCGCCTTCTCTCACTAGTGAGCAGTGAGGTTAAAAGCCCTATTTGGAGAGAAGAAATTTTAATTTTGTGAGATAGGGAAGGCTTCCATTCCCACAAGTAGCAAAACTGCAAATGAAATCATGCAGAGTCATTCATGTCAATTTCCGGTACAGTCTTTGAGGGCAATTTTCAAAAGCTGTTTATCCATGAAAAGCGACTCTTTGAAAATTGCCCACCCGACGTGCAGGCAGAAGGCGCATTGTTTGACAATGCACATTCTTTCACCTCCATTTTTCTGGAAACATTCCCAGGGTGGAGTTAGGCCAGGGGAGACCACAATGTGGGCATAGTTTTGGACGGGAAAAGTATCTATAGTAACGGCAGATGGGGTGCTTTTTCTTTGGCCAATTTTCAAAAGACAAGTATACTTTTCCTTTGAGAATTGGTGGAAAATTCACAGGTAAAAAGCTCCCATGGTTTTGAAAATTTCCCCGTAGGTAAAATTTACAAAACTACATGGGAAACATTTGTAAATCACACTTTTTCTTTCCATTTCCCTCTTGCCCACAATCTGTTACATATTACATTTTATGATGCATTCTTTTAAATACTTTTTTTTTTAGCAGACTCCTTACTAGTATATACAGTAAGATTCTCAGGTTTGTAAACAAGATGCCAGAAAGAATAAAATTCCAATCACTGCAGCAAATCAGAACACACAAATTCCATAACAGGATACTTTTATGTTTTAGCTTTTATATTTGGTTTGAGTATTCAATGACCACATATGGGGTTCAGTGTGTGTATGGTTAGAAATATGTACCAGAATATTTTTTTCCTGAAAATGTGAATAGTCTTGAACCAAAATCTCATCCTTGGTCAGTATTTTGTCCACAGAATATTCTTTTGCTATATGACAAAAAGCATCAGCCTGTATTTCTTGAATTATAAAAATACTGAAAAAAAAAAAAAATGCTAGGTACCAGTCTTGCCAGAGATCTATTTTCAATCAAATGACAAAGAGATTTCTTGTTACATGCCTAAGGTTTATATATGACACTGTTGTTCCTAAGCAATTTTTTGTTTTTTTTAATTTTTGCACTGTTGGTTTTAATGTGATGTTCCTTCGTATGCTGATAGATCCACAACAGAGAGTGAGCTGAACTATCTCTTCTGTGTGTGTGTGTATGTATATATATATATATATATATATATATATATATATATATATATATATATATATATATATATATATATATATATAATTTACCCCTTTTAAGCATAGTTCAGCTCACTCCCTGTTGTGGACCTATCATCATAAGAAGGAACATCACATTAAAACCAACAGTGCAAAAATAAATAAAAAAAAATAACATGCTTACGAACAACAGTGTCCCATCACAGAATTTTAAATGTATTCCCTTTCCATTTAAGTCTAGCAGAAGTCAGACTTGTTGGTCACAGGCTGTGGGCTTCTTTTGATAAGGCTGCCTTCTCTCTAAACATTTTTCACAGGCTGAACCTTTATATACATGATCTCAATGAGAAATCTCAGCTTTTCATATTCTGGGAAAAGATAGTGTGGTTGAGAAAGCAAAATAAGTTCATTAAAAAAATACAGATTCTGATAAAGTAAGAGCTGAAGGCTGTGGCAATTTCCTGATCACTTTAAGCCTAAAAATGTTTGTTTATTCTTTTTGCTTAATATGCAAGATGCCTAAAAATTACCAAAATCATATTTCTTAGTTCTGTAGGTTTATTAAAAATAAGGAGTTTTAAACAATAAAAATAGTTGTTGAAAGCCAGGGTCAGGATTAGCACATCTTCGATATTAAGTTGGCTTTTTAAGGAGGCCTACCCTAACCCATCTTAAATTCTGATTTTATGCTATGATTTTACAGTTTTTTTTAACTATTTATTTCTTGTTTTATAGAAGATGGTTTGGGTGATTTTATTTATAAGATAGGAGGAGGGAGGGACAGCTGTAGGATAAGTTTATTTAATTGTTTTATGAGTTGTTTTTATCTGAATGATTGTAATTTGTTTTATTTTTTAGTCCTAGAAAGTTGATTTTAGTATAGTTATTGTGTATTATTATTTATTGTTGTGAACTGTTACGGTGGAACCCGAGTGACGGTATACAAAAACCAATAAATAAATAAAATAAATAAAGAAATATAAAGGCAGTATTTTCTGCTTTTCGGTTAACTTTAGGAGCTCCTCGAGTCTTAATGCCTGCTCTGGGGCAGGTGTTAATTTTTGAGAGTAAAAATGTGCATGTCGGGCGCACATTTATTTTTCCATAAGTAGGTAATAGCTATTAGCCTCATCAACATGAACTGACACGCGTTTTGCCCACGTTAATCCCCTTATTGTATAAGGGGTTATGGACGCGCTTCCAAAACGTGTGTCCAACCACGGGTTAACCAGTGCGCTAGCCTAGCGCACAGTATTGCATCGGCCTGAGTGTGAGAGACTGAGCAGAGTGTGGGGAGGGTGAGAGAGAGAGGCTGGGGAAAGGAAGAAAGACAGTCTGGGCAGCCTTTGGGGTTGGGGAAGAAGAGGCTGGGCGGTATGTGGAGACTCAGTGAAAGTGTGGGGGTAGCGAAAAGAGACAGAGGCTTTGCAGGGTGTGGAGAGACAATGCGAGAAACATGCTGGGCAGAGTGTGGAGAGACAGAGTGAGAGGAAGGTTGGCCAGAGTGGTGGATGGGGAAGACAGAGTGAAAGAGGCTGGGCAGAGTGTGGGGGCTGGGGTGGAGAGACGGGCTGGGCAGAGTGTGGAGAGACAAAGAGTGAGAGAGAGGTTGGGAGAGTGGTGGATGGGGAAGACAGGGACAAAGAGACTGGCTAGAGTGTGGGGAAGAGATAAACTGGTGCAGATATGATAGGAAGATACACAGAGTTGGCCCTTTGGTTGGGGGGGAAATTAAGGGGACAATTTATTTTCTCTTCATATTGTCTTTACTGCTGTGTGTTCTGGTTTTGAGGCTATTCATGCACAAAACAAGCCACCCTGGCGTAGCCTGTTATTGTATGGAGTTGTATTGCGCCTGATTATGTTCTCAAATAAAAGTGTATTCTGGGCTGGCAGTTCTACTGCTGTGACAATAGACATTAAGGATGTTCCCTTATGAAATAGCTTATTACTGTTAAATTATAGTAGTTGTATCGGTATTACAGGCTCACTGTCATGTGGAACCACATTATTTACAACTAAAACTCAAAAGGTGTGTGTGTGTATATGTGGGGGGGGGGGGGGGGGGAGAGGGGGTGTAATTAGGCCACGTGTGACTGGGTTTCAACTCGCCAGCAGCTGCAAACGAGAAAAGGCTGCGAGGAAGAGAGGTGGGCTACCGGTGGATTCAGGCCATCGGTGGTAAAAAAAAAATTGAGGAAAGGCTGTGACAGTTTAGCTGCATGCGTGCACTTACAGCTTCCCCCCACCCCCCAAACCCAATTGCAGAAAGGCCGGTGGGGCCGAAGGAAAGATTAGGCTGCGGGGCTGTGGTGCAGCACATCCCCACTATGATCTAAACTTAAGGGAGAAGAAGGAGGCTCATCCCACCATGGTCCAAACTGAAGAGAAAGACGGAGGGGGCCGCAGGTGTGCATGTACACGTGTCACATATAGGTTCTCACAGGCATGCTCACACACACATAATGTGAGGGAGATAGAGTGAGTGTGTGTGAGAGCATAGGCATGTACATGAAAGATGGAATGCGTGAGAGAATGAATATGTGTGGATGTATGTATGTGAGAGTGTGTGTGTGTGAAGACAAAGTTTGTGTGGCCCTTCTTCCCCCAATCCTGACAATCTCAGGTTGACTAGAAATCAAATGATTCCAGGTATGGAGAGCAGGAGATTTTTTAATCCTTATTAGTTTTAATTATAAAATTGGCACATCCATATGCACACCTTTTAAAATCGACCCCATAGCGAATAAGAATTGTAGAGTGATTTAAAAACAGATGTTAATATATTGAATTGAACTCTGTGGGCCGGATTTTAATAGATACGCGCGGGCGTAGATTTGTGCGTGCAACCCAGCGCGCACAAATCTATGCTCAATTTCATAACGTGTGCGCAGAGCTGCGCACATGTTATAAAATCCGGGGTCGGCACACACAAGGGGGTGCACACTTGTGCACCTTGCGCGTGCCGAGCCCTAGGGGAGCCCCGATGGCTTTCCCCATTCCCTCCGAGGCCACTCTGAAATCAGAGTGGCCTCGGAGGGAACTTTCCTTCCGCCCCTCCCCTCCCTTCCCCTACCTAACCTGCCCCCCAGCCCTATCTAACCCCCCTCCTTACCTTTGTTAAATAAGTTGTGCCTGCCTCTGGGGAGGCGTAGGTTGTGCGCCGGCAGAGTACTGGCACGTGATCCCCTGGCACAGCCGCTGTGCCGGAGGCCTCGGTCCCGCCCCGCCCCACCCCAACCACTTCCTGCCCCTTTTATCAAGCCCCGGGACATACACGCGTTGCTGGGCCTATGCAAAATAGGCACGGCACGCACAGGAGTGGTTTTAAAAGGGTTACGCGTGGAACCCTTTTAAAATCCACCCCTGTAAGTAAAGGATAAAGTAGAAGAGATATGATCAAATAATCTAAGATTACAGAGTATTATCTCTGCTGTATTTTGAATAAGTTACAGAATTTTCAGCAGCTGAAGTCAACATGAAAACGAAAGGTTTTAATATTCAGAGGCAATAAAATGTCTGCATCTCCTTCCAAAATGTTCACCTTTTGTTGTCTTATAACCTGGAAGTAAAATGTTTTAAATCAGTGATTATTCCATGTGTCCACACATACTGATCCACAGTTGTTAAGTGAAAAATATATTCCAGAATTTGAATTGAGGTTGGCCATAGAGGCAAAAACTCATAATAAAAACTTTTTAAAATATATCTGAAGAAAGAAACCTGTGAGGGAGTCAATTGGACTATTAGATGACAGAGGGGTTAAAGGGGCTCTTAGGGAAGATAAGGCCATTGCAGAAAGACTAAATGAATTCTTTGCTTCTGTGTTTACTAATGAGGATTTTGGGGAGATACCAGTTCCGGAGATGGTTTTCAGGGGTGATGAGTCAGACGAACTGAATGAAATCACTGTGAACCTGGAAGATGTAGTAGGCCAGATTAACAAACTAAAGAGTAGCAAATCACCTAGACCGGATGGTATGCATCCTAGGGTACTGAAGGAACTAAAAAATGAAATTTCTGATCTATTAGTTAAAATTTGTAATCTATCATTAAAATCATCTATTGTACCTGAAGACTGGAGGGTGGCCAATGTAACCCCAATATTTAAAAAAGGCTCCAGGGGCGATCCGGGTAACTATAGATCAGTGAGCCTGGCCAGTGCCAGGAAAAATAGTAGAAACTATACTCAAGATCAAAATCGTAGAGCATATAGAAAGACATGGTTTAATGGAACACAGTCAACATGGATTTACCCAAGGGATGTCTTGCCTAACAAATCTGCTTCATTTTTTTGAAGGGGTTAATAAATATGTGGATAAAGGTGAACCGGTAGATGTAGTGTATTTGGATTTTCAGAAGGTGTTTGACAAAGTCCCTCATGAGAGGCTTCTAAGAAAACTAAAAAGTCATGGGATAGGAGGCGATGTCCTTTTGTGGATTACAAACTGGTTAAAAGACAGGAAACAGAGAGTAGGATTCAATGGTCAATTTTCTCAGTGGAAAAGGGTAAACAGTGGCGTGCTTCAGGGATCTGTACTTGGACCAGTGCTTTTCAATATATATATAAATGATCTGGAAAGGAATACAATGAGTGAGGTTATCAAATTTGCGGATGATACAAAATTATTCAGAGTAGTTAAATAACAAGCGGATTGTGATACATTACAGGAGGACCTTGCAAGACTGGAAGATTGGGCATCCAAATGGCAGATGAAATTTAATGTGGACAAGTGCAAGGTGTTGCATATAGGGAAAAATAACCCTTGCTATAGTTACACGATGTTAGGTTCCATATTAGGAGCTACCAACCAGGAAAAAGATCTAGGCATCATAGTGGATAATACTTTAAAATCGTCAGCTCCGTGTGCTGCAGCAGTCAAAAAAGCAAACAATGTTAGGAATTATTAGGAAAGGATTGGTTAATAAAACAGAAAATGTCATAATGCCTCTATATCACTCCATGGTGAGACCGCACCTGGAATACTATGTACAATTCTGGTCGCCGCATCTCAAAAAAGATATAGTTGCGATGGAGAAGGTACAGAGAAGGGCAACCAAAATGATAAAGGGGATGGAACAGCTCCCCTGTGAGGAAAGGCTGAAGAGGTTAGGGCTGTTCAGCTTGGAGAAGAGACGGCTGAGAGGGGATATGATAGAGGTCTTAAAGATCATGAGAGGTCTTGAATGAGTAGATGTGACTCGGTGTTTTACACTTTTGAATAATAGAAGGACTAGGGGCATTCCATGAAGTTAGCAAGTAGCACATTTAAGACTAATTGGAGAAAATTATTTTTCACTCAACGCACAATAAAGCTCTGGAATTTGTTGCCAGAGGATGTAGTTAGTGCAGCTAGTGTAGCTGGGTTCAAAAAAGGTTTGGATAAGTTCTAGGGGTGTGCATTCGTTTTCGCCGTATTGGCGATCTGCAACGGATATTACACTATTTGTAGTATTCGTGGGGAAGCGAAACGTATCGCGATTCCCCACGAATACACGAATCTTCCCCGAATTATATGGCCACCTAAATAAAAATTTAAACAACCCCCCCCCAAGACTTACCAAAACTCCCTGGTGGTCCAGCGGGGGTTCCGGGAACCATCCCCTGCACTTTCCCACCCTCGGTGCCGGTTTCATCATGGCGCCGATAGCCTTTGTCACAGGGGCTACCGGTGCCATTGGCCAGCCCCTGTCACATGGCCATCGGTGCCATCTTGTGCTCCTACCATGTGACAGGGGCTGACCAATGGCACCGGTAGCCCCTGTGACATAATATGGGCAAAGGCTATCGGCGCCATTTTGAGTATTGGCATCGGACGGCCAGAGTGCAGGAGGTCGCTCCGGGATGCCCGTTGGACCCTCTGGGACTTTTGGCCAGCTTGGGGGGGACCTCCTGACCCCCACAAGACTTGCCAAAATCCAGCTGGTGTCCGGGAGCAACCTCCTGCATGCCGGCCATCCGATGCCAGTACTCAAAATGGCGCCGATCGCCTTTGCCCTCACTATGTCACAGGTACCGATGGTCGGCCCCTGTGACATAGTGAGGGCAAAGGCGATCGGCGCCATTTTGAGTACTGGCATCGGACGGCCGGCGTGCAGGAGGTCGCTCCCTGACCCCCCTGGACTTTTGGCAAGTCTTGTGGGGGTCAGAAGGCCCCCCCCAAGCTTGCCAAAAGTCCCTGGAGGTCCCGGAGCGACCTCCTGCACTCTGGCCGGCCGATGCCAATACTCAAAATGGCGCCGACACAGAAGGTAGGCGCCGTCCACGAGTAGGAACATTATCAACATGACACTGGAGAACTAACAGATATCGAGTACCTGTTTAGGACACAGCACAACCCCCCCCCCCGTAGCCCCTGAAGCAGGCACAAGAGTGCCGAAACATGGCCCATGTCGGGCAGGCAGACGCGATCCCCGCGAGAAGCAATTGAGACGGATGTCCTGATAAGTATTGACAAACAAGTAGCGGGTCGCCTCATAAAACGGGGAGATAAGGGGATCTTTTTAGATAAAAAAGTAAAAGACAAAATAGAAAATCTACATTGAATTTTGGATAATAAAGATTAATAGACGGGGCTAAAAAGAAGGACACCCATAAAATTGGCTGTCCTTGAACAATAGCCACCGTACATAAGTAATACCAGGACACAAGCATCCCTTGTATTGGTATATGTTATAGAATTAATTGCATCAGTAGCATGGGATCTTCTTAGTGTTTGGGTAATTGCCAGGTTCTTGTGGCCTGGTCTGGCCTCTGTTGGAAACAGGATGCTGGGCTTGATGGACCCTTGGTCTGACCCAGCATGGCAATTTCTTATGTTCTTATGTTATGCTCTTATAAGCATGGAATAGTTTTTTTGAATAAGGCTCCATTTAGAGATGTGAATCGTGTCCTCGATCGTCTTAACGATCGATTTCGGCTGGGAGGGGGAGGGAATCATGTTGTTGCCGTTTGGGTGTGTAAACTATCGTGAAAATCGTTAAAATCGTGAGCCGGCACACTAAAACCCCCTAAAACCCACCCCCGACCCTTTAAATTAAATCCCCCACCCTCCCGAACCCCCCCCAAATGCTTTAAATTACCTGGGGATCCAGCGGTGGTCCAGAACGGCGGCGGTCCGGAACGGCCCCCTCAATTGAATCCTGTTGTCTTCAGCCGGCGCCATTTTCCAAAATGGCCACCGCAAAATGGCGGCGGCCATAGACGAAAACGATTCGACGCAGGAGGTCGTTCCGGACCCCCGCTGGACTTTTGGCAAGTCTTGTGGGGGTCAGGAGGCCCCCCCAAGCTGGCCAAAAGTTCCTGGGAGTCCAGCGGGGTTCCGGGAGCGATTTCTTGCCGCAAATCGTTTTCCATACGGAAAATGGCGCCGGCAGGAGATCGACTGCAGGAGGTCGTTCAGCAGCGGTCCGGAACCCCTGCTGAACGACCTCCTGCAGTCGATCTCCTGCCGGCGCCATTTTCCGTATGGAAAACGATTCGCGGCAAGAAATCGCTCCCGGAACCCCGCTGGACTCCCAGGAACTTTTGGCCAGCTTGGGGGGGCCTCCTGACCCCCACAATACTTGCCAAAAGTCCAGCGGGGGTCCGGAACGACCTCCTGCGTCGAACCGTTTTCGTCTATGGCCGCCGCCATTTTGCGGCGGCCATTTTGGAAAATGGCGCCGGCTGAAGACAACAGGATTCAATTGAGGGGGCCGTTCCGGACCGCCGCCGTTCTGGACCACCGCTGGATCCCCAGGTAATTTAAAGCATTTGGGGGGGGTTCTGGAGGGTGGGGGATTTAATTTAAAGGGTCGGGGGTGGGTTTTAGGGGGTTTTAGTGTGCCGGTTTTCCTGCTCTCCCCCTTCCCCCGATTTACAATTTTTTAACGATAAATCGGGGGAATTGGTATTGTATCGTGGCCCTAACGATTTTTGACGATTTAAAATATTTCGGACGATATTTTAAATTGTCAAAAACCGATTCACATCCCTAGCTCCATTCCCTTTGTAATTCTATAGCAATTTTCCACCAACTTTGTAAATCTAGATGTGTCAATATTTGTCCATTCTTCTTCTCAAAACTGTTCAAGCTCTGTCAGGTTCCTTGGGGAGTGTTGATGGACAGCAATCCTCAAGTCATGCCAAAGATTTTCGATTTAATTCAGGTTTGGGCTCTGATTGGGCCACTCTAGAACATTTTACCTTTTTTGTTCTTTAGCCACTCCAGTGTAACTTTGGTTATGTTTTTTGAGTCGTGTCATATTGAAAGGGAAGCTTCAACCCAGTTTCAGCTTTCTAGCATAGGCAACAGGTTTTCCTCAAGGACTTTACAGAAAAGTCCCATTCATTGTTTCTTCTATCCTGTCAAGTGCCTTAGTCCCTGCTAATGAGGAATATCTTCATAACATGATGCTGCCACTACAATGCTTCATAGTAGGGGTGGTAATTCTCTGGGTGAAGTACTGTGTTGTGTTTGGTTTGTGCCAAACATAATAGTTTGCATTCAGGCCAAAAGGTTATATTTTAGTTTCTTCAGACCACAAAACCTTTTGCCTCATGGCTACAGTATTTTCTGAGTGTTCCTTTGCATACTTCAAATAGGATTCAAGGTGGGTTTTCTTGCATAATGGCTTCCTTCTTTCTACACTAACATACAGGCCAGATTTGTGAAGTGCTTGATATATTGTTACATGCACCCTTTGACCAGTGTTGGCAATGGAAGCCAGTAACACTTTCAAAGTTGCAATTGGCCTCTTGGCTGCCTTCCTGATTTGTCTCGTTGCTCAGTCATCCAGTTTGGATGGACGGCCTGATCTAGGCAGGGTCTTGGTGATGTCATACAACTTCATAATCATCTTCACGGTGCCCTAAAGGATATTCAAGGACTTTGCAATTCTTTTATACCCATATCCAGATCTGTGCATTTGCACAATTTTGTCCCAGCGTTCTTTTGATAGTTTCTTGGTGCTCATGGTTCAGTCATTGCTTTAAAATGAACAAGCCAGCAGAGAGAACCTAGAGAACCTGCTCAGTTTATCCTGTCATCATGTGAATCAATACAATTTAACACAGGTGGGGCCTGTTTATTTGCTGTGTGCTTTTGAAGGTGATTAGATATACCAGAACTTTATGTATTTAGGTTTGTTGCAGAAGTACAAGGAAGGAGGGAGTAGAAAGTGTGATATGAAGTGAACCCTGTTTAACACATTTTCCTTCCAGGCTATAAGGCAACAAAAGGTGGACACTCTGGAAGGGAGTTTAGACTTTCTATAGCCACTGCATAGGCTTTGTCCCCCAATAAAACATGTGTAGCCCTAAAAGATGTGAAGTTTGATTTGTTGATGAGTGCAAAACAGTCCTCAATGAAATGCATGCAAGTCTGACACGCTGACATAACAAAATGTGAAAACTGTTCAAGGACTTGTAGGCTTCTAAATCTACTGTATAACAAATATATGGTCCAGGTCAGATTTTACTACAACTTATACACGCCTATGGAAGTTTTTTTTAATTTTGTTCTGTTTAACTGAGACCTTCATTAAAAATGTAAGCAACAGCGTTAACTGTTTCTGCTCAGAATGAAATATGATTGTCTTTAGCTAGATTTCAGTAACCACCAGTATTTTGCTAAACGAAAAGCTTGTTAATTTACTTCTTTATGTTGTCATATTTTTAGAAAATGATGCCAAAGAAAAAAAAGGAATATCTACTATAGAATTCATTGGCGTAATAAATCATGAAAATGTGCATTTTTCAAATTTAGATCATCACTGTGTTAACAGAATATATATATGGAGACTGCCATCTTTCCCAATCAGCGCAGTGTCCCCACTGTTGAGAACCAGTTTTCCTTTACACCTCATAGATTGGCAACAAATGTTCCTCTAGTTCTACCAATCTGCTCTGATTGTAATTTTGGTCACTGTAACATATTGTTGCTAGGGATATGCTTTTGAATGAATATATTAAACGGAATGAATGAAGCCATTATTAGTTTGTTCCAAATGGAATGAACCAAAATGGCTTCTTGTGAAGATACCCCCAAATTTTGGGTGTTGTCATTTTCATATATATCCTCCCCAAAACTGGGCCTCCCCAAAGGCCTCTAACCCCCCCTTCCATCTGGCAAACAGAAGCCTGGGGCCTGGGCCTACCTGGCTGGGCCTGCCCTGGACCTTCCCATGCCACTCCCAATTAACATTTTCTGGGGCTTCCATTTACCAAATGCATAGGATCCAGCATTGTGGAAAGAGCAGAAGTGATGCCCTCTTGCTCTTGACCTTGCTCTTCATGGGCTTCTAGTGCTATTTTTAAAGTGCCAAGAGTGAGGACAGGAGCAAGTGGTCTTCCCTGCTGCCTTTCCTACTGCTGGGCCCTATGGATGCGGGTAAGTTGAAGCTGGGGAGAACCTTGAATAATAGAAAATTTTGATTTGAGGAAGCTCAGCCAGAGAGGCCCGAGCCCCAGGCTTCACTTTGCTGGGCAGGAGGTGGGTTAGAGGTTTTCCAGGATGCCCAAATTGTATTTTTTGTTTGTTTGTTTGTTTTAATGTTTTGGGGGGTTTTTAAGCTATTTAATATTTTTTATTTTTATTTGGGAAAAGAATTGAAACAAAAAAAAATAATTAAATGAACAAAAAATGAAAAATTGCTGAAACAAATAAAACAAACAAAACAAAAATTTTATAGTTATATGTCCATTATTGTTGCATAGTATCATGAAATTATTTTTGTATCACTTGAGTTTTTGTGATTTACCCATTTTTATGTTGTTCTTATATTACTAATTTGTACCACATTATTCCTCAGTAATTAGTAAATAGCCTATGCTAATATTGGGCATGAGCTGTATGACTTGTGACCTGGTTGGTTGGAAACTAACTTGGTTGTAATAGTACCAGTAGGGCTGAAGTGGAGAATGAGGGGTATGTGACTGAGGGTGTAGTGGAGAAAGATCAGTAATTAAAACTCCAGAAATGTAATATTATTCATACCTTCTACTAGATAACGTTAGTTGTATATGTAGTGTCAACATTCTTTTCATAAAGCTCATAATATTACTTTATATTAGTTGCAGCGTTGCAGTGTAATTTACATTTGGGGTTGGAGGCACTTATGACTTTTATTGCTCGAGGTGGTGGTGGTTTGGAGCATTACAGAATTATGTTTTTCAGTTCTTGAAAGGGAACATAGCATGCAGCACTTTTGTACCTCTCATCCTGTATATTGACTAGGGAGAAAATTATTTGATCTCAGATCTATTGGGTGAAATCTTCACTCTTTTATAACAGTGGACCTTCAGTGTGACTGAGGATAGCCTTTATGAGAGTAAGGATAAACATTTTAATATGACAGTATGGAGTACATTTTCAAAGGGGTTTTGCACATAAAAATAGCATATACACGTGTAAGTAGCATGTACTCATGAATATACTGTCTTAAAAATGTCAAGAATATGTGCATACTTTCCATTTTGCGAGTACATTTTACTGGTGGCAAAAAGGGGTGGGCTAGGAGCTGTTTGCACCACCGGCCACGGCAAGCCGTGACCGGGCCTGGGTGTCATGGCCGCCGGTCATGGCAGACCGTGGCTTAGACCGGGCCGGCGGGTGCAAGGGAAATAAGTACCTGGGGCTTCGGGAGTCGGTCGGGGCTCCTGCGGGGCAGGCTGCCCTTCTGTCTCTCGCCTGCGGCCACTGCCGCATCTGTTCTGGACGGCTGGCTCCTCGGGGTTTGGCTCCGCCCCCATCACTTCCTCTAGGGCTGTGTGTGCGGCTGAAGACTGTTCTTAAAGGGGCCATGACAGGAAACTGTCATGGTCCTCTCAGAAACTCTGCCTCCAACATCCTGTATTTAAGGCAAGGTCTGGTTCTCAGACCTTGCCTTGGTATTGAGGTTCCTGCCTGAGTTTGCTCCTGTGTTCTCTGTTCCTGGTTCTTCGTCCTGCTCTGCTTCCCTGCTCCGTGGATTGATTCTTGGCTTCTGACTTCTGGACTGGTGGACGTGTCTTCTCCTGGCTTGAACCTGGTACGGCGTTGGACCCTTCTCCTGGCTTGATCCTGGTATGGCGTTGGACCCTTCTCCTGGCTAGATCCTGGTACGGCTTTGGACTATTCTCCTGCTTAGACCCTGGACTGGATTTTGACCTCGTCTGTGCACCGAACCCCCGGACCGGCTTTGGACTCTTCTACGACTCCATCCTCAGACTGCTACGACCTGCTGAAGGCGCCAGCCGTCTGGAACCCATGACCTGCAGGAGGCGCCTGCATCCAGACCTTTCTTCAGTCTTCAGAGGAGTCTCCTAAGTCCCAGCGGCCGGATCCCTACAGGCTCCTCCTGGGGGGGGGGTGCGTGCTTCCAGGGTGGTCTTCTTTCAACCTCCTGTCCAGCGGCCTCGCCCTTTGATGGTAGCTGACTACCTCGAGACAGGGGTCCACTTTCCAGGGTGGTGCTCAGAAGTGCGAGCAGTAGGTGATATTCTGTAAGAGATATACTCTTATCAATTACCAAACTTATTCTTACACTTTTACACCTGCTAATTGACTGGCGCAACTGAAACCGGATTACTTGTCTGGAATTTTTGGGTGGGAGGTCTGGGAGAACTGATGGGGGGGGGGTTCAGGGTGAAATGCTTGAAAGTCTAGCTGAACTGGAGACAGATTGGATAAACTGGTGGATATCGGCAAACTGATAAATTTCAAGTATGCGTGTGTTTTCCAAATGCCATACACGCATACTTTATAAAATACCTGTCTCCAGATACAAATCAGGGTTATTACGCATACATATTATATATTTTTTTGCATATAAAATATATGCACATATGTTTATAAAATAAGTAGTGTAAGTAATCGTTTTCTTGCGTCAGAAATATTTGCATGGACTGAAATATATGAGCATGCTTTCAGAGCAAAAGTATGCAGAATTTTATAAACTGGGCAGCTCCCACCATATGGTTTATGATAGAATAAATCTCTGCACATCCACTTACGCACGCAAATGCTGTGCCACGAATAGATTTGAAAGTGTGGCCTTAAATGTGTAAACAGTTCCATAGGTCTGACCACGAGCAATTGTATATATATATTTATTTTACTATATTCTATAATAATACTCCAGTTCAAGATAAGTTATGGGCAACAAATTAAACCTAGCAAAAACAGAGTTAACATACTTAACTTCTATTTCCAGTTCTACTATAAGCCCTCCTTCGCATCTCCATTTTAATGGGATTTCGATCCCTATCGGTATTCATGCTACCATCCTAGGGGTTATAATAAACTCTGATTTATCCATGGCCCAGCATATTTCCACCATTACTAAAAAGTCTTTCTACAAGTTGCAACTGTTAAAGACTTTGCCTCTGCTGTTCTTTCGCGATTTTCGTACAGTTTTGCAATCACTATTGTTCTCAGGATTGGACTATTGTAATTCGCTATATTTGGGATTACCTGATTCCATGATTCACCCTTTGCAATTAATTCAAAACTCAGGTACATCTCGCAGATCCCATATTACTCCAGTTTTATCGTCACTTCATTGGTTGCCTATTAAATTCAGAGTCCAATACAAGGTCTTGCCCATTATCCATGCTGTTATCCATAATGCTTCATCATGGCTTTGTTCTTCACTACGTATATACAAACCAGCGAGACAGCTAAGATCCTTCTCAAAAACCTCTTGGATATACCATCTGTCAGACTTGCCAGGTTACATATAATGCGTAATAGAGCCTTCTCTGTAGCGGGCCCTATCCTGTGGAATTCATTGCCAGACTTTCTCTGTCTTATACCATCTAAACAACAATTTAAGACATCATTAAAAACACATTTATTTCAGAAAGCTTTTAATTCCCCTGCTAGTACTGGTTCTTAAGTACTACTGCGTCTCCCACCCTGACTTCTTCACCTACTAACAGAGTTGTCTTTTGTGTTATTTCTGTTTTACCCCTATGTTTTATGCTTTTTATTATTTTACACAGATTATGTATGTTTTAACATTGTGAACCGTTTTGATTAATTTTCAATTGTAAAAGCAGTATACAAACACGTTTAAATAAAATAAATAAATAAATGTATAGTAACATAGTAGATGATAACAGAAAAATACCACAGCCTATCCAGTCTGCTCAGTTATTCCTGTCCACACTATCATGGATATAAACCAGCTGCCAGCCACAACAATTATAAGATATATTTCCCTTTCTAGGATCATGTATGATGTTTTTTTATTGGTACTTTTACATTTTGGGCAGATGGAACATGTAAGATTTTTCACTTAGTTCACACCCATCACTCCTTTTTTCTAACCACAGAGATATGTAATAGTCCAGATAGCTATCAATATTAGTGTGGTTGTTGCCCGAGCATCTTGCTGCCTAGGTCCACTGCGTAGCCTGCTAGACAGACCTGATTATGTGAGTGTCTGTGCTTCCACTAGAACCTCTAGTTATTACTGTACTTGCAGCCTGCCAGACAAATTCAGCTGCTTATTTAACTTTATCATCAAGCCTAATATAAATAACTACAATACTAGCATGCAATGACACTTTTTTTTCTTGTTCCAGAAACATAATAACATAGTAGAAGATGGCAGAAAAAGACCAAAGCTTACCAGGTTTTCCCTTAATTCTTACTATAAGCTCAACTCCCTTGCAAGCCTCCAAGTTGTCATCTCTTAGGTGAATCAGAGTGAGATGCGAAAGTAGTGCAGTTCTCCCCTGTACATTAAAGTTGTTATCAATTGATCCCATTTCATTGCACATTTTCTCCTCTCTATTGCTTGCTTGTTTCTTTGCTCAAAACATAGGAGTGGCTACAGAGTCAAACTAATATACACTGGCTCACTATGTTCTACCTAGTCTTAACATTCTGCTCTCAGGCTCACTGTGTCTCTGGCTAGACCTAGCATTCAGCAGCACTCCCATTCACACCAACCCATTTCACTGACCCTCAGCTAGTCTCTGGGCACTGTATCAACCTGGCTACCCCCATGGCCAGCGATGCCACTAGATCATGCTTTTGTTGTCTCATCATTTGCAATTAAGATTCTCAGTCGACAGGCAGGGCTGAATTAAGCATGACAAGTGGGTGATGTTATCTGATGGCACTAAACGGACCATTCTTTCTAAGCTCATAGAGCTTTTTTTCTTCTGATTATGTGTGCAGGCTCCCATATGGGTATTGCCTCATGAACTTAAGTCCTTTCTTCCACCAGGGATAGCAATTCTGCATACCCACAGCCACTCCTAGATTTGAAAGAGTATATATGCCATCTTATTTGATTAGTTTGAGAAGTGTTCAATAAGATGACCCACTCATCGTCAGCCTTCATTGGAGCATGCCAGATGGTTTGGCTGAAAGCCAGCATTTCCTAGCACCCAGACAGATGGATTCAGGACCAGTGGGTTATGCACCTCTACCAGCAGATGGAGATGGAGCAAAGTGCAGACATCATAGTGTATATACTCCTGCAGTGACATCAGCCTGCCAATATTTTCCATCTCCAGCAGATTGTGGATGTGCATCTCTCTACTTGGGATTGCTTCAGATTGTAGAAGGCAAAATAAAAGGAAAATTAATCACCCCTCTCTCCTGTGGTGATATCAAATGGTCCCACCCCCAGTTGAGAATTCCTGAGGTGGTTTCTGTGGTCCCTCAGATGAGTGCCTTGGTCCGGCATATGTTTTTTTCAGCCGACGTAGACATAGCTGTTTGTGGAGCTGAAAGGTATCAGGTGCAGGAAGCCGAGCACGGCAGTGATGGCATATACCCTCTCCCCCCGCACACGGAGACCATCTCTGCACTCAGCCGAGAAGGGCTGAGCTCAGGTAAGTTTAAAAAAAACCCCAAAAAACACAGAGTCAGAAAAGGAGGAGTTTGTGCAGGGCTTCCTCCTTCCCTGGTCTCCATGCTTGGCGCGCTGTTCCAATGTTCGTCTCACCCCATGGGAGGTTCAGAGATATGGACAGCTTGGCGGGTTGAACAGCCTTTATCGGCTAAGCCCCACTCTGAGGCTTTTTCACTGTGTGCTGCATGGTAGGCCATGGCAGTGTTTTCGCATGCTTTTGCCTGCGCTTTCAGCTACCCTCTACAGGACCATCAGTTCTGTCTGTGCATCCAGGATGTGCACCTAGTTTTTAGATGTTTAGTTGTGGGCATTGGGTTAGGCGTCCAGGTTGTAGAGGCATCTGGGTTAGACGCACGCTTACCTGTGTGCACAAATTGGGCGCGTTGGTTGCTTTTGAAGAAAGTTCTGGCAAGCTGATGTCACTGCAGAGCATATATACTGTGATGTCACCTTTGCTCTGTCTCCACCCGCCTGAGAATTCTCACACAAGCTCAGTAGAGTAAAAGCTAAATGAGCTTAGAGAGAAGGATCCATTCAGCTCCGTCAGATGATGTCATCCACTTCTCATGGCTAATTCATCAAGTTTTCTACAGAGAACTCTATTTATGGTAAACAAACTTGCTGTCTTCTGATAATATTACTAGATGTTTGATTGTTTAGTCATTTTTTTTGTAGGGAAAAGTGGAAATGTCTTATGATTTTTTTGAAAACTGTATATAACCTAAAAAGAATTCTGCCAGAAAATATATTTTTTTTAAAATGGGACTAAATGCTCTATAAAATGACACATGGAACAGATTTTTAGGACAAACAGGGCCCGTGCTTCCATTAGGCAAAGCAAGCAGTTGCCTAGAGCACCAGCATTTTTGGGGTTGCAAAATCCTGCTAGTGCGAGGCCCAGAGGGGTGGTGATAACCCAAAGAACGGCGCACTGCCCTAGAGCCACTACTGCCAGATAAACTGGGGGAGGGAGATACATGATCGCAGGTTTTCCTGGTGTGCCAAGTACTCTTAGTTTGGCATTGAGGACAAAGTGGTACTCATAACCTCCTTCGATGTGCATCGGGTAATATACTAAATTACAGTACATTTACACAGTTTCATGAGTTGGTACAGGTGCCAATAGCTTACGCAAGAAAAGTGTATTTTTATATCATTTAGTCTACTTTCGAAAATTATCATAAATAATTAATTGTTCAGATACTCTTTCTCAAAAAATAGTGGGCCGGATTTTAAAAAGGTTAGGCGCGTACATGGGCTTACGCGCGCCGGGCCTATTTTCAAGCAAATCTGCAGTTCAACAGTACTCGCAGACTTTCCCCCCCAATTTGGACAGTTTGAATATTGCCCTCTGTGTTCACAAGGAAAAGACGGTGTCTTAAGTTTTGTCTTACTTTTGTGTGGTTTTTTTTTCAACATTGGGTATTTTAATTATCAGAGTATTATTGTAAACCGCTTTTATTGTTTTTACCGAAGATGCAATATTAGGGATGTGAATCGTGTCCTCGATCGTCTTAACGATCGATTTCGGCTGGGAGGGGGAGGGAATCGTATTGTTGCCGTTTGGGGGGGTAAAATATCGTGAAAAATCGTGAAAAATCGTGAAAAATCTAAAAATCTAAAAATCGCAAAACCGGCACATTAAAACCCCCTAAAACCCACCCCCGACCCTTTAAATTAAATCCCCCACCCTCCCGAACCCCCCCCAAATGAGTTAAATAACCTGCGGGTCCAGCGGCGGTCCGGAACGGCAGCGGTCCGGAACGGGCTCCTGCTCCTGAATCTTGTTGTCTTCAGCCGGTGCCATTTTCCAAAATGGCGCCGAAAAATGGCGGCGGCCATAGACGAACACGATTGGACGGCAGGAGGTCCTTCCGGACCCCCGCTGGACTTTTGGCAAGTCTCGTGGGGGTCAGGAGGCCCCCCACAAGCTGGCCAAAAGTTCCTGGAGGTCCAGCGGGGGTCAGGGAGCGATTTCCCGCCGCGAATCGTTTTCGTACGGAAAATGGCGCCGGCCATAAGCGTATGGCCGGCGCCATTTTCCGTACGGAAAATGGCGCCGGCAGGAGATCGACTGCAGGAGGTCGTTCAGCGAGGGTTCCGGCGCCTCGCTGAACAACCTCCTGCAGTCGATCTCCTGCCGGCGCCATTTTCCGTACGAAAACGATTCGCGGCGGGAAATCGCTCCCTGACCCCCGCTGGACCTCCAGGAACTTTTGGCCAGCTTGTGGGGGGCCTCCTGACCCCCACGAGACTTGCCAAAAGTCCAGCGGGGGTCCGGAAGGACCTCCTGCCGTCCAATCGTGTTCGTCTATGGCCGCCGCCATTTTTCGGCGCCATTTTGGAAAATGGCGCCGGCTGAAGACAACAAGATTCAGGAGCAGGAGCCCGTTCCGGACCGCTGCCGTTCCGGACCGCCGCTGGACCCGCAGGTTATTTAACTCATTTGGGGGGGGGTTCGGGAGGGTGGGGGATTTAATTTAAAGGGTCGGGGGTGGGTTTTAGGGGGTTTTAGTGTGCCGGCTCACGATTCTAACGATTTATAACGATAAATCGTTAGAATCTCTATTGTATTGTGTTCCATAACGGTTTAAGACGATATTAAAATTATCGGACGATAATTTTAATCGTCCTAAAACGATTCACATCCCTATGCAATATATCCATTTTATAAATAAATAAAATATATAGTTTGGCCATTGTTCAATTTGATAGGTTAAACATTAGATAAAAACATATTGCCTATAAATAAATAAAAAAAATAGATGGGTATAATGGACTCTGTTGTTTGACCCACTGCCTATTTCTCCTGTGGAAATAGTTTCAGAACATTCTTATCATTATATTTCCTGACTTTAGATAAAAAGAGTGACTTTAGATAGAAATGGGTGAAAATGTGTTTGCTCTGCCAAGCATTTTTATCTACAATGAGGGTAATTTACAGAGAAACCACATCGCAGTAAAGTGTACACGTAGAATTTACCAAGTTTTTTCAAAGTGAATGCACGTGCATAAGTTTGATGTCAAAATTCTTAGGCAATTGGTTGGGTATGTTCAGAGTAGTTAAATCACAAGCATATTGTGATAAATTGCAGGAAGACCTTCTGAGACTGGAAAATTTGGCATCCAAATGGCAGATGAAATTTAATGTGGATAAGTGCAAGGTGATGCATATAGGGAAAAATAATCCATGCTATAGTTACACAATGTTGGGTTCCATATTAGGTGCTACCACCCAAGAAGAGATCTAGGCATCATAGTGGATATTACTTTAAAGGCGTCGGCTCAGTGTGCTGCGGCAGTCAAAAAAGCAAACAGTGTTGGGAATTATTAGAAAGTGAATGGTGAATAAAAAGGAAAATGTCATATTGCCTCTGTATCGCTCCATGGTGAGACCCCACCTTGAATACTGTGTACAATTCTGGTTGCCGCATCCCAAAAAAGATATAGTTGCGATGGAGAAGGTACAGAGAAGGGCGACCAAAATGATAAAGGGAAAGGAACAGCCGAGCGCACTGTATAACCCGCACTCTGACATGGGTTAAATAGGTGCTAATCCACCCCAAATGCAATAGGGGGATTAGCGCCTATTTAACTTGCGTCGGACACGGAGTGAATGTAATAGCGCACATCACATGCAAATGCATGTGAATGAGGCTGTTACTCATTCACTCCAAATGCAAGAAAATAAATGTGCTTCTCAGATGCTTGAAGCAGGCGTTAATAGCTGAGCGCAGGTAAAAGAAATACAGAAAAGCAGAAAAAACTGCTTCTCTGTACTTTTTTTAAGTAAAAAAAAAAAAAAAAAAAAAACTCGGCAGACTGCCGAGTTATGAAGACCGACGCCAGTAAACTCAGTAGGCATCCGTTTTCATTACTGGCAGACGGCTGGTTATGAAAACTGACGCTGAGTGTACTGGCTTTGGTCTTCATAACCGGCAGCTGCGGCGGGGTCACGTTAGCAAGGAAGTGCTAAGTTCACACAAGCTACCCTAGCGCCTCCTTGCTAGCGCGACTCCCTAATTTGAGTATTGCATGGCGGCCCCTTGCGGGTGCCATGCGCACGTTAGGAAAGCGGGCGCTGACTTTTCAGCGCCCGCCTTCCGCGCTTTATATTGCATCGGCCTCAAAGCCCCAGGCTGCTTTAATATAGCCATTTACATGCATAAATATGGATTTATGTGCATAAATAGTTGAAAATTTCTCTCCTAACCCCTGAAACTGGAAGATTATTGCTGATAATAACTTGTAGGTTTTTGTTTAGTTCAAAAGGGATGGTCACAACGAGTCACCTATTTATGATATCCACGTTTTATTTAATTTCAGAAAATATAGGTTTTATTTAGGCACTGATTTAATAAATCCAAAAAAAGGTGGGTACTTATTTGCATTGAGGCTTTCTCATACCTGCTATCTATTTCTTATATGAAAGCAGTATCTGAACAATAAGGAATCCTACCACATATTATATTTTCTGACACTAGATAAAATATGAGTTTAAGGAATGAATGACTGTTCTTTCCCTTGCGGTCTTCTGCTACCTAGAATTTTTCTTGACATGGAGCATTATTACTAAACAATGCTTTAGTTCCATATTTTTTTCACCATTTAGAGAAGGTTTATGGGTAAATGTGACCCGGTGGCTGTGAGCTTTGCACTAATAAAAAAAAAAAATCTCTTGGTGTGCCCATAAAACGATACACGATTTGTTTAGATAAACATGAGCAATGGATTTATTATTGTGGTTTGAAACTTTAATTGTAGAAAGAGCTTCATAAAATTCTTTTGGCCATACAGGTGACAAACATGTTGGAACTAATGGGGTTAATATGAAAAAAAAAAAAAAAGAATAATGAAAATATAATTGGTAATCCTTATGGTAAAAAAAATATAGATTTATAATTATATTTAAGCTACAAAGGATGGAGAGCCTAAGTTTGAGACTGCTGACATGTAGGTTGAAGGCAAATATAAGAATAATAATGCTGCTTTTCAGTGCACAGTTTGCCTTGCCCTGATTGACTTTTGAGCTTACAGGACATCAAGGTTGCTCATTCTCTTTACAAATAATCTTGGTTTTCCAAAATTCTGAAACTTCATTGGCTTCTCCAACCCTCCTAGGATAACATGGATAGCCATAGGCAGAATACATTTTGATAGTGGTCTTGAACTTTTTTAAATAAATAAATAAATATAGCCCATTATCAAAGAAGGGAGAGGAAACCACACTTTCATAATATAGTGAAATTGAGCTATCTGATAGGAGTATCGTTCCACGTTTTGTTTTGTTTTGTTTTTTTTGTCTCCTGCACAGTACAGGCATACTGGATATACTAGGGGGAATGTAGGTAACCATGGTATCCAAAAAGGAGCTGATATATCTAGACACAGCAGTCTAAATAATGCCAGTTATCTCTGTTGTCACTCTAAGTTCCATCAGCACTTTTATCCCTACAAACTGAGAAGATGCTCTAAAGGAGACTGTAGACCCTGAATGGGACTGCTCGCACAGCTCATATATGAATGGTCTGATGAAGCACTAATATTCTACTGGATGAGGCTTGACATCTTCTACAATCTTCATAAAAGAAGAGCATACTTGCAGAATCACAGGAATATACATAAAAAATAAATCCATTATAGGTAGGCTAAATTGAATGAGTCATATCCAGTCCTCTGGCCTTCTTATATTGGCTTCCCTCATTTCCATTATTTTATCATCTACATCAGTGGTGTGAAATTCCTCTGCTGTGCTGCAATTTTGATCCACATATGGCGCCTTGAGCGGTGTTCATCATGTGATTTTCCTCATAGCCTAACTGATCCCACAGTTGATAGCTGCATGGCTCCTTGTGTGAGAACACAGACTGCTCACTTATATTCATCTGGTTCTCCAAGACAAGTTCTAGGAACTGGAGGAAGTACCTTGGAGTACCCTTCATTCCAATCCAGTAAGTACTTTTCTGTGTATTTTGATTCTTTATCTTAGTTAATATAAAATATGGAGAACATATATTTATAGTTGATGTGTCCTACAGACAGTTATATTGGTAGATTATGAACAGAGATTTTAATGAAATACCTACTTAAATTATACGTTTCTATATGTTGACTGAAATGGTTTTCCTCGCTTTTATACTTCAGCTTCTCCATCAGTTGTCTACACCTTACTTTTGGTGAGGAGAAGAAGTTGGGACATCTAGCCTCCTGGCTATCAGATAGGAGGCCACTAGCATTACATACTGCACCAGTAACTGCAGCAGAGCCCATATGTATCTTGTGCCATGGGGCAGCTTTGGTAAATTTTGTGCAGATGCATTGGAAGTATATTATTGTCTACTTTAGGAAATGCTTGTATGACACAATTTGGGGTAGATTTTTTAAAAACTGCGTGATCGCGTACTTTTGTTTGCGCAGCAGGCGCAAACAAAAGTACGCTGGATTTTATAAGATACGCGCATAGCCGCGCATATCCTCTAAAATCCTGGATCGACGCGCGCAAGGCTGACGATTTTGGGCAGCCGGCGTGCGCCGAGCCGCGCAGCCTGCCTCCGTTCCCTCTGAGGCCGCTCCGAAATCGGAGCGGCCTCGGAGAGAACTCTCTTTCGCCCTCCCCTCACCTTCCCCTCCCTTCCCCTCCCTTCCTCTACCTAACCCACCCACCCCCCGGCCCTATCTAAAACCCCCCCGTACCTTTATCCATGGATTTACGCCTCCCGGAGGCGTAAATCCAGCTGGCGCGCTGAGACCCGACCCGGGGGCGGTTCCAGAGGGCACAGCCACGCCCCCGGTACGCCCTGGCCCGAAAGCACGCCTCTGGGCCCGCCCCTGAAATGCCGCGTCCCGCCCCCAAAATGCCGCGTCGTTCGGCCCCGCCCCGACACGCCCCCGTCCAAAAACCCCGGGACCTACGCACGTCCCGGGGTTCTGCGCGCGCCGGCAGCCTATGGAAAATAGGCGCACCGGCGCGTAAGGCCCTGCTCGCGTAAATCCAGGCGGATTTACGCGAGCAGGGCTTTTAAAATCCGCCCGTTTGTGTTTATGACTGCAAGTGTGATTTCATATGCAGTCTGTTTGTTGTACATGCTTATGTGACTACATGATAGCTTTGACTGTCTTGTGCACACATCCAGCAGAGTTGTAGGATGATAACACATTGTCAGTTGGTATGTGGTTTGTGATTCATAAAGGTAATGGCAGGTTTTGGTCGTTTTATGTATGTTCCATGTATTATTGTGAGGATGAATTTAGATGTAATTATACTTGTTTTTATGTATGTACATATGTTTTCCAAACTGTTACTAGCTTTCTTCCTCTCTTTGTTAAACTGTTGGATGTCATTGGCAACAATATGATAAATTTATTATTAAGATTTCTGCAATCCTTTTGATCTTCTTTTCTCTGTTACTGTTTCCTGCCATGGCTACATACATCATCTGTGTGTTAGCCTTTCCATATGCAGGGTGTTAACCATGGATGTGTTAATGTAGGGTTTTAAGAAGGGGGTTAAGTATTCATTTTCTTGCTGTTCTCTTCTTGTGCAACTCAACAATATAAGGAACCAAGACTATAAAGCTCCCCAGTAGCAGCAGTGGTCAAAGAGGCAGGAAGGAGTCATGTAACACTACATCCCACAACCTATTCCCTTAAGCTGAGATGAAGCAGATGGGGATGGTACCTTTTAAACAGCCACACGGGGTATATGTACGCACGTATGGTGGCTCGCGTGAATGGATGCAGCCATTTTATAGCATATGCGTGTTTGATATAAAATAGGCTGTACGCACGTACATGTGCGAGCAATTTTGTATGGATGTGCGCTTGTGCGCACAAATGCCAGCTGTATTGCATAAATGAGGGAATTTTTTTAGATACCCCTGCTGCCACAATTACCAGTTTCCCCCGTTCATTCCCAGTTCGCACAGATAAGTGCTCTTGACTTCTCAACCCCCTTAATTAATCTTCCTCCCTTTTACCCTATTAGCTCTGATCCTTTAAAACTCGCTGACTAGCACAGATTTTTTTTTTTTTTTTTTTAAACTTACACAACATCCATCGCAGAAGTGAAGTTATGTGGTAGAGGGACCCCTACACACACATTTCAAGTCACCTTCCCGGAACACCCATGTCCTGCCCATGATCTGCCTAGACCACACCCATTCCTCACCCCCTTTATTAACTTTTTGATTTGTGTGCATACCAGGAGATGCAATCATACTCGGACACTTCTTAAAATTTGCACGGTGTGTGCTGGCCCAAGACATGCATGTATCTCCGGCCTTTGGCACATGTAGGGCTTTTAAAATTCACCTTTAAAGGATTTAGATTATCATTTTCAGTTCTATAACTCCATACATGTTAAATTTATTGTGCCTGGCTGAAGTTTGTGCCTGAACTGTTTTATGTTGTAATGTGTATGCACTAGAAGATATGTGTAATGATTTGTAAATAGAGACGATGTTGCATGAATGAGGGATATAAATGAAATATTTCATGGTGAATGAGGTAACTCTGGATAGAACACCACAATAGATTATGCAAAGGAGGGCTTGTGTGCTGGTTATACATAAGTTTATAGAATTGTATTTTTAAGTCAGTGAAAATATGTTAATATGGCTTTCATTCATGTTGAAAGAACGATGAGTGAAAATGCATGTGAGGTTTGAATAAATATGAGACACCGAGTATAACTATGAATAATAGGAAAAGTAGGCTTAGTTTAAGAGAAGATAGGTAATGTATATGCTGTAGAAGAAATTCTTACCATTAGGGGAAAAAAAAGTGCTTTAGGTGACCCTCTAACCAGCAAGAAAAGAGGCATGGTCCCTTTAAAAGTGTCTTTTGCTTAGGAAATTATAGGATATCATAAAAATAAAGGAAATTTGTTGATGTTTGCATTATTTTTATTTTTGAACAGGTTGGTTAAATATGAGGGCTTGAAAGAACAATATATCCTACTTTTCACAATGCTAGAAAAGTGTCAAAATGGTGTGGATTGACATGAAATGAGAGCTACACAGTGGTGGCAGTATTTTTCACTGGGAAAGGAGTAAATATATTCAGGTCTGAGGGCTCAGGAAAAATAGATAAAAACCACATATCTGTGTGGTATTCTGAACAGGTCTATGGGCTGAGAGCAATGGTGAAGTCTCTGTGGTGGTTCCATGTCCTGCATGACCCAAATATCTTTATACATATCTTTTTGGCCTTTGTAAATTAATTTCTTAGCAGCCAAATATCTGTTTGTTTGTTTTTTTATACTGCTCTTGTCTTCTTCCTGTCTTTGTGCTTAAGATGCCAAAATATTCTGGGAGAATCCAGACTATTAAACACAAAGGGATAGATTTTCAAAAAATGCGCGTTCGCGTACTTTTGTTGGCGCACCAGTCGCAAACAAAAGTACGCTGGATTTTAGTAGATACGCGCGTAGCCGCTAAAATCCAGAATCGGCACGCACAAGGCTGCCGATTTTGGGCAGCTGGCGCGCGCCAAGCCGCGCGCCAGCTGCCCAAAATCGGAGACAGGAATGGAGACAGGCTGCGCGCCGAGCCGCGCAGCCTGTCTCCATTCCCTCCGAGGCCGCTCCGAAATCGGAGCGGCCTCGGAGGGAACTCTCTTTCGCCCTCCCCTCACCTTCCCCTCCCTTCCTCTATCTAACCCACCCCCCGGCCCTATCTAAACCCCCCCCCACCTTTGTCCAGGGATTTACGCCTCCCGGAGGGAAAAGTAAATCCCCGCGTGCCAGCAGGCCGCTGGTGCGCCGAGACGCGACCCAGGGGCGGTTCCGGAGGGCGCGGCCATGCCCCCGGACTGCCCCTGGCCGAAACCACGCCCCCGGGCCCGCCCCCGAAACGCCGCATCCCGCCCACAAAACGCCGCCTCGATCGGCCCTGCCCCCAACACGCCCCCGTCAAAAACCCCGGGACTTACGCGAGTCCCGGGGCTCTGCGCGCGCCGGCAGGCCTATGGAAAATAGGCGCGCCGGTGCGCAAGGCCCTGCTCGTGTAAATCCGGGTGGATTTACGCGAGCAGGGCTCTTAAAATCCGCCCCAAAAAATGTAGAATTTTGGCCATGATTCCTTTTATTATTGAACATATTGTAAATGTTCAGACAAGTATGTGGAAAGGTATAATACTTGTATTGAAAGACAACTTTTCTTTGTTTTTAAAAAAAGATTTTTCTGTTCAGACTTATTGGAAACCTTTTGATACCTCTTACTTGAGAATGTACATTGACTTTTTTTTTTCCCCCGAAAAGAAGATGACTATTTAAAAATGCGATTCTCATTAAGAGGGTAATTTAAAGTCATTTCTGAAAGTAAAACAGTGCGTTGTTACCTGTGAAAATGAGCTTTTAGAAAACTGTCCTCCCCATGTGCGGGTACACACATAATTGCAGTATGGGGAGGCACTCTGGAGATAGGGCTGGGGAGAGGTTTGCACTTACATACCTACTTTTGAATTTTCAAAACTAAGTACACGGGCCTTCTTGTGGAATCTGCCAGCAGAAACTCACAGCTGTAAATGTGCACCGGTAGTTTTTCCAGGATAATTTTCAAAATTAAAGTATGTATATACTTTCATGAAGAAATTTAGAATAAAGTCCCTCATGAGAAGGAGCGAAGGAGAGATTGTCCCAGTGCTGTATTTCCAGGTTCGAGAGATCATTTGCCCATTGGGGGGCTCCTATCTGTCACTGATGCCCCACTTCTGCCTGGAAAACCCTGCCCATTGATGTCACCTGCATCGCTTTTTGAATGGGCCTGTGCCATCAAAGACTTGTGCGCCGTAGGGTGTCCCTTGGGGGGATTTTTAAAAATTAGATCTTTCGGAATGAACTGGTTTTTTTGAAGGGAGTGGTAAGACAAGCTCCCTTAAGTATTGTGACAATCATGGGCATTGGTCATGGACGTCAGAGGAGTTGAAGAAGGGGTATATAATGACCTATATAGAAAATTGGTACTGATTTAAAGAATATGTGCATAACAGTCTTTATCTATGGTCAGGAGCATTTTCATATGCACTACTGAATATCTGATTACTAAATAAGAAAAGTTTAATGACACTTGATTTAATTTTGGATCAGAAATTAGATATGTTAATGCTCACTGAAACTTGGCTCTAAACAGAATGGGACATGGATTTATCCTGTTAGCTATTTTATTCTTTTGTAGGCCCTAGAGGTAAAAAGGGGGTGGGGTGGCTATTGTTTATAAAGACAACTGGGAGGTTATGAGATTAGAAATGGAATTTTCAGGTATATGAAGGGATGTTATTACAATGTTTAATTTCTGAGCAGGTAGGACTATTAGTAGAGTATTGTCCCACCACAGCTAGCACAGAATAGTCTTAATGATCTTGTAGAAGGGATAGTGTGTATCAATATATGATTTCCTAATTTAATATTGATTGGATGTTTAAATTTGTTTATTGCTCCTGTGGAACGTTCTTTTACCTGGAATTCTATCTCCTCTTTGGTGGATATTGTGCTTTTGAATTTAGACTTTGATCCTACACATGAGGCAGGGCATTTTTTTTATGTATTTACATCTTCAACTTATATACCACCCATTCATAATAAAGACTCCAGACTGGTTTACAAAAACAGTAAACACAAAATTCATAACAAAATACAACATAAAATAAAAAAATTATAAATGAGATATAATGCAAAAACTTAAATCATATTTAAAACTAAAACATATTAAAACCAAAATAAATCCACTGCAACATAATACAACTCCTAAAAATCACTGGATCCCAGTGATCACTCCTCTAACTACTCAGTTAGTCAAACAACTCTTTTATTTAGTTAACCATGACTTCCTTACCACGTTAATATCTACGGTAATTCTCTTTCCCCTCCAAGTTACCTCACTCCTTGTTCTTTGTAACTTTGTTTCTTTTGTTGCGTTAACCAAAGTTCTTTGTAAATCAATGTGATATTTTATATGAATGTCGGTATAGAAAAGTTTTAAATAAATAAAATAAATAAAAAGCCAAGCCTTCTCCTTTTTCTGAAATATTTTGAATTTCATTTGGCATGGAATTCCATATAAACTGGCACGCTAAATGAAAAAAGATTTGTTTTGTGTTTACACCAATCTCACTTCCTTTGGCAAAGGAATCTGAAATCTAACCTCATGGAGGATCTTAAGTTCCTAATCAAAGTAGAATGCAACAGCTGATCCATTAAATATTTTGGAAATAATCCATGGAGAATTTTAAATACTAAACAAAGAATCTTCGAGGTGGATGAACTGGTGAAACTGGCAATGGCATGGACGTGTGCCTGTTAGAAGGTGAATTCAGGATTTGTGCACCTAGGCGCATGCCCACTTAAGAATTATGGGCACATATGCACGCACCTAGGCATTTTTATAACATGCGCAAGTTAGAAAATTGCTGTGTCCCTGGGCACACGAAAACGCACACGCACCAATGTCTGCCCGCACACCGATTTGAAACTTACCAATCCCTAAGTTTATCCTATAGGCCACAGGCAACCAGTTTAAAGATTTTAACACTGGGAGATGTGGTCTCTAGATTTCCATCCCTGGAGGATATAAGTGGCTGTGTTTTGCATCAGTTGTATTGCTGCCGCATTTATTCACAGCATTCTAACTGGCTTGTTATGGTAGCATGAACATAAGTTGCCAAGTTTCCCTGAGAGAAATAGGGTTGTAAACTATAAAAAAAATAAAAAAGAGCAAACCACTTCAGAAATTTAGGAATGCAAGTTAAAATCTGAATCTAATACTATCTCTAAAACCTATATTTCTTGATATAGGCGTGCACCTATATCTCATAAGCGATGAAATGGAATTGATTTGTACAATGCAGCTAGCAGAGACTGCAGCGTGCAAATCCAACTCCTCTTGATAGAATTTTCATCGCTTATAAGGTCTACAATTCTTTAATTATGTTAATTTTACAATGGATACCTCTGAATGTGTTTGTAACCCCAACCCACCTCCCAAAAACTCACCCTGAATCAAAGTGCTCCCTTACAATGGTCCATATATTGAGTGTCAGGCTGCACTTTATAAAGAGTCTCTCTCTCTCTCTCTCTCCCCCACCACCACCACCACTAGATTCTTATGTGTGCTGAGGAGTTGTAGCAAAGTAGTATATACAGACTGGCTGAAGAAAATTAGGGGTAATGCACTTGCCCTTCCTAGCTATTTAAAATTCACGTAGCTCCCGCGCGGCCCACTTACACGTGTATGTGGCTGTTTTCGCACACGCAAGGCATTTAAAATCTACCTCTGTTTATAGTGGATTAATCTTTAGTTTATTAGCCCTCAACCACTAAGAAATTGTAGCCAGACCTTGATTCAGTTTTTGCAACTGATCATATCGAGAGGAACCTAATTTGCAATAAACTTGTAAATCATCTGCATACATATGGAACCTCAGGCCATGCTTTCTAATTAAATTATCTAGTGGTTGAACATGGATATTAAACAAAATAGGAGATAAAGTGTGCCCTGAGGAGCCTACAGCATAATTCCCAAGGGTCAGAAAAAGAAGAACCTAACTTTTAGTGTATGCCTGTCCAAGAAAAGAGTCAAAGCAAACCAAAGCTGTACCCTTAATATCCAGCTTCTTCAAACAACAACTTAGTAAAATGCTATGATGAAGGGTATCGAAAGCAGCTGTTAAATCCAAAGAGACTATCATTGAATCAACTCTCCTGCCTAAAGCCCTTCTAAAATTAACCTCTAAAGCAACTAAAGCTGTCTCAGTGCTGAAATAGTTTTTAAATCTAGACTGATTATTATTTTAAAAAAAACCCCAAACAAACAGATTCCCCAAACCATAAATTAAATTGGGAGGCCACTGTTTTCTGTAATTTTCCCTAAAAAGGGAATATTTGAAATTAGATAATAATTCTCCATCTGTAAGACATTTGAACCTGATTATTTTAACAGAGGTTGAATGATGGTTTCTTTCAAATCTGATGGAAATTATAAAGATGAATTAACAATGAATAATAATGGATCAATTACCATATTTTTCGCTCCAGAAGACGCAGCTAGGTTTCAGAGGGGGAAAATTAAAAAAAAAAAAAAAAGGTGTGCTAAACCTGCTCTGTTCCCAGACGTCTGTGCATCTTACGGAGCAAATTAGGGGAGTGCATAAACATTTTTTTTGTCCCCATTTCGTTTTCGGGTCTGGGGAGGGCCATTTTGGTCCACTCCCCGGATCAGAAAATTTTTATCATTCTCTTTCTGTGGGAAAAACAAACACCCCCCCAAGCCTTGCCAAAAGTCCCTGGTGGTCCAGCGGGCATCCGGGAAAGATCTCCTGCACTTGGGCCTTCGGCTGTCAGTAATCAAAATGGCGCCGATGGCCCTTTGCCCTTACTATGTCACAGGGGCTTTCGGTGCCATTGGTCAACCCCTGTCACATGGTAGGTGCAATGGATGGCCGGTGCCGGTGTGAGCCGTCTATTGCTCCTACCATGTGACAGGGGCCGACCAATGGCACCGGTAGCCCCTGTGACATAGTAAGGGCAAAGGGCCATCGGTGCCATTTTGATTACTGGCAGCCGACGGCCCAAGTGGAAGAGATCGCTCCCGGACCCCCGCTGGACCACCAGGGACGTTTGTCAAGTCTTGGGGGGGGGGGGGGTCAGGAGGGTGGGGGGTTGTAGTTAGTTTTTTTTTTCATTTTTTTTTTATATTCACTCCATAAGACACACAGACATTTCCCCCCCCCCCCTTGGGGAAAAAAAAGTGCGTCTTATAGAACGAAAAATACAGTAATTCATCTGACTTTAAACCAACTAAGATTTTCTCACTGTCTTGAAGTGATCATTTTGTTCTTATTTTTCCTTTTTCTGTAAGAGCTGCAGAGAAGTTGGGAACCTATAAGGCATGGCTTCCTAAACTGTGGGTTGGGTTGCCGAATGGGGGTCATTAAACATTCAGCTGGGGTCACAAGTGTCTAAAATTCAGCTTTCTTCAGGCACCAGAAGCAGCAGGCGGGTCTGTCAGCTGGCACGCATTCGCAGGCTCTGCAGTCATCCCACCCTTGCTTGAGTTTCTGTGGTAAAAGGAAACATAAGAACATAAGAAATTGCCATGCTGGGTCAGACCCAAGGGTCCATCAGGCCCAGCATCCAACAGAGGCCAAACCAGGCCATAAGAACCTGGCAAGTACCCAAAAACGAAGTCTATTCCATGTTACCGTTGCTAGTAATAGCAGTGGCTATTTTCTAAGTCAACTTAATTAATAGCAGGTAATGGACTTCTCCTCCAAGAACTTATCCAATCCTTTTTTAAACACAGCTACACTAACTGTACTAACCACATCCTCTGGCAACAAATTCCAGAGCTTTATTGTACATTGAGTGAAAAAGAACTTTCTCTGTTTAGTCTTAAATGTGTTACTTGCTAACTTCATGGAGTGCCCCCTAGTCCTTCTATTATTCAAAAGTGTAAATAACCGAGTCACATCTACTCGTTCAAGACCTCTCATGATCTTAAAGACCTCTATCATATCCCCCCTCAGCCATCTCTTCTCCAAGCTGAACAGCCCTAACCTCCTCATAGGGGAGCTGTTCCATCCCCTTTATCATTTTGATTGCCCTTCTCTGTACCTTCTCCATCGCAACTATATCTTTTTTGAGATGCGGTGACCAGAATTGTACACAGAATTCAAGGTGCGGTCTCCCAATGGAGCGATACAGAGGCATTATGACATTTTCCATTTTATTAACCATTCCCTTCCTAATAATTCCTAACATTTTTTGCTTTTTTGACTGCTGCAACACACTAAGCCAACGATTTTAAAGTATTATCCACTATGATGCCTAGATCTTTTTCCTGAGTGGTAGCTCCTAATATGGAACCTAACATGAGGAGGGACCAGGGCTGCTGCGGGGCCTGTGCACTTGCACTGGCTCACAGGCCCGTTGCTGATTTTCATTACTAATGCAGCTGCAGATCACCAATGGACTTAGGACAAGCCAAGAGGGGAGGGGGAGAGTTGGCCATGTACGGGCTGATAAAGATTGCCATGGCTCCTCTCTCTTCATCCACCTCTGAACAGAAGAAAAATGTTGCCCCCTTCATCAGCCTGGACTCTTTTCTCACCAGTTGTCATCCACTTTTGGCTGAGGGCCCAAAGGAAAATGTTGCCGTTTGAAGGGAGGGATCTGATACAGGAAGACTTTGAGGGCTGGATCAGCCGGAGTTGGATTACTGTGGTGGGGGGAATGAGATGAGAAGGAAGAGGGGGGAATGAAAAAAAAGATTGGCTGGAGGACTTAAAAAAAAAAAAAAAGCTGAGGGTAAAAGAGGATCTGCTGGGAAATGTGAGAGGAGGAGATAAGGCTGGAAGGGGATATATAGGAGGAAGGCATTATGCATTCAAGATTATGGTGCTTTATGGTAAAGTCCTTACTAAAAGGGAAAAAAAAAGCACTCTTTAGACATGACAGTGTGTGAAGCTCGATTTGATTCAGGAAGGTTTTAGTCCCATTTACAGTACTGAAACCATCCTATGTTCAGTGTTGGATGATATTTTGTGCTCTGTTCAGTGTTGTTGATTTTACTGGATCTTTCATCCGCTTTTGATCTAGTTGATCATGCCCTTGTATTGTAAAGTTGTCAGACGGGTGTCTATGGGCTGGTTCTGCAGTGGTTAGGTTCTTTCCTGGTTAATAGGTCAGTACATGTGTTGGGGAAGGAGGAGTTGGCTCCTCTTTCTGTGAGGGGCTATGAGGTGCCTCGGGGGGGGGGGGGGGGGGGGGGGGGGGGGGGTGGTCATCCTTCTTTCCACTGCAGCGTTTGGGGATTTTGCTCCATGACCTAGGGAAATTGGGCTATTTGTACTTGGTGTTTCCATTAAAAAGTGAGGTGGCAGCAGTGCAGGATGCAAATAATAAACTTATAATGATTGTGGACTGGCTTGCTAGAGGTAATTTTGTGTTGAATTCTTCTAAAACCAAGATAATAAAGATTGGTCACCCAGGGCCAGATTCTCTGGAAGGGGAATGCCTGACTAGTCTGCTGGCAGAAATGCATCCTGAGACAGATGTGAAAGTCGGAAGAAGATAAAGGCAGTAAGTTTTCATGAAGATTTTAGATAGATTTTCCTACATTATGTTAATGGATTCTGTTTTATTTGTTTTGTTTTATTTGTATTGTTCAGTTTTTTGTTATGTGTATTTTATGAGTGTTCGTTGTAGTTTGCATTGAACATAACTAGATAATTGCAGAATATAAGAAATGCTAAATAAATAAATAAATAAATAAATGGTCAGAGTTTTGGAGGTTGCCATGGAGTCTCAGGTGGCCAAGATGGTTCGATTGGCATTTTTAAAACTGCAAGAAGTAAGAAAACCACACTTTTTTTTTTTTTTTTTATAATGGGGGCATTTAGAACAGTAGCTCGGCTATTGGTGATTGCACAGTTGGACTATTGTAATAGTCTGTGCACAGGCTTCCCACAGCAGCTCACGCACAGACCACAGATGGTGCAAAATGTAGCAGCTCGGGTGGTTCTGGGGTTTTCAAGACTCACCCTGGTGAAGACAATCTTCCGTTCTCTTCCTTAGTTCCCCAAGATTCTATCATTGGTGTACAAATCATGAGAGGCAGTGATCCACTGTATCTGTTTGAAAAACTGAGTTGGTACCATCCACAGTGTACCTTAAGATCTAGCTAGGGGGGGTCTTGCTGCAGATTCCATCAGCTAGGTTGTGCAGAAAAGCCAGATTAGAAGGAGAGCTTTTTCAGTACTAGCACCCACCCTGTGGAATAAGTTACTGATAGAGGTGAAACAAGAGTTGAATTATCTGACTTTTCACTGAACCCTAGCTGATGGACTGTTGTTAGCATGCAGCAAGTTGGAGTGAGTTTTGGGTTTTCTTTCAAGGGTTACTGCTCTGCTGGTAGTCAGGTGTTTAGGTAATTAGTTTAGAAGGTGATAGAATTGTTTTTAAATTTAAATTTTGTGCGGTAGGTTGGTTAGTTGGTAAAAGGGTCAGGAGGAATGGGTAGGGTATTATGGGAGTAGATCCGATTTGGCCAATAAAGTGGTATAGAAAAAATGTATAATAAACAAAGAAAAAATGCCTGCATACTTTACACCAGTGCAGCCAGTTACAAAATTAACTCCCTAAATGCATTACTTTCTTTTGCTATGTGTATATAATTTTTTGGCTCAGTAGTTTCCTCCTGCTCCTTTGGACTTCCATCTCAAAACCAGATCTAGGATCTGGCATCATGAGCCTTTATACACAACTACCCAGGGATATGTTTTCACCTATTTTCTATCCCCTTCCAACTTGCTTAGCTCTATCATTGTTATTGACAGTGCTTGGTCCGAGGCCATGCACCAGGTCTCCTTCCAGAACCCTGCAATTGTGGGTCGTAAATCCAGCCACTAGGTATTACCATTGTGTAATGCCTGGGATTCCCTCCCTCAGCTGTCTCCCTCCACAACATACTCTACCCCAGCCAGCCTGGAGAGCAGAGTCCTTAGCCCAGGAATCAAACCCAGATACTCCTCATGGTGGTGCACAGCACTGCCAGTGAAACACTGAACTGGACGGACCACTTTCTTTTAATATTTAATACTTACTGAAATGGCCCTCCCTGTCCTCCTACCTCCACCGTTGCATATGTCTGCTGGTCCACGTGGATCGCTTTCCCTCACAGTAGTGTTGTCCGTGTAGCAGCCCACTCAGGTTGCCACCTGCTCTCGTGCAGTGTGGGAGGTGCGGTGTTTGTGCTTCAGCAGATGGGGCCTGGGCTTCCTGCTGGCGGTGCTGCTTCCTGAGGCCAGCGCTGCACCTCAGGCATGCCCCTCAATTTCCTCCACCTGGCTAAATGGTGGAGCAGTGGATGAGACATACACAGACTGCCCAGGTGAAATGAGCAAACTCTACACACACAAATGAAACTGTCTATTACATACAGCGGAAGATTCATCATTGATGCAAAACTGCTTGACCTTGTCCATAATGGTCAAGGCTATTTTTTTTTTGAATGCCATTAAGCAGTTACTGCATTTGAGGCTTTCTGTGAAATTTAGCTATAAAAAGTGCCAAACAAGTGAAAAATAAGTGAATTCTGAGCTCCCTCCATCTATTCATTAAGGCTGTGTTCTCCTTTGCAGAGACATCTAATTTGCTATTGCTCCCCTGAGGGGATTGAAAGCCAAATAAGGGCATTGAGTCAATAGAGAAAAGTCTTTCCTGCTTAAAAGAGTAAAGTACAATGATTCAAGAGACAAAATACAACTTGAGAGACCTGGAAAAGAAGTAAAGGGTGTGTAAATTATGCAAGTCCATGCCATGTCCAGGATGTTGTGAAGATTGTTCAGTATTCTTAGAATTATTTTTGCAAATGTTGCCTTTAATATTCTATAGCATTGTGTAGGAACCTTCCTCATTTACAAGCTGCACCTCTAAATCTGGATTAAGTTTCAAACCTCCAGTAAAACTACTATTAACATTATTTGATTGTATCATTAATGCAATCCTCATATGTGGGCGTGAAGTCTGGCTTGATCATTAACACAAAATTATATAGAATAAGACAGAAAGACAGTGGAAACCCTGTACCTCCAATTCTGCAAAAAAGACAGCCCACATTCACAGAACCCCCCCCCCCCCCCCGAGTCGCAGAACAGAGCTATTACATCTCTCCTTACTGCCCACAATGCAAAAAGAATATTCAGATTCTGGTATCACCTCAGAAACAGCAATATAGACTCCCCCCATTATTAGGCGCTTTATGAAGTAACACAAAATCCTGCAAAAAAAACAAAACAAAAAACACAGCACCTATGTAGCAAACCTGCCATAGCAAAACAGCACCAGTTCCCAGGACTCAAACAACAAAATCACTACCTATGTAAAGGCAGCACTGCAAATATTAGAATGACCCTAGAATACCAATAAATGTCCTATTGGGAGGTGCAGACTGTAAAACAAAACAAGCTGGACTGCTATACATCCTGATACAGAAACTACACAATAGCAGACTACTTTACTTTGATCACACATGCAGAACACAGACAGACCCTCACCAAGTACAGAGTAAGTGACCATAAATTAGAAATACAAATCGCAAGAAGCCCAACTCTGCATGCTGTGCAGTGCTGGAAAAACTGAAAAGGAAATGTGTTTCCTCCTCTACTGTGTAAAAAAATGAGAGATGAGCAATAAGGTCAGGGATTTGGGAGTGTGAATAGAGGATTTCAATTTGGACCTAAATATTTCCTCAGTTGTACAAGTTTTTCTAAGATTCAGACAGTTATGTAGGAGACGTTCAATTTTGGATCATTCAGTATTTAGAGGGATTGTTCAAGATGTAATTAGTCAATTACAATAGTCAAATAATGTGTGATTGGTGGGTTGTCTTAAAATAAAAAAAGCATACAGTGGCTGAGCTGATGCAAAATATGGCGGCTAAGCTGATCTATGGATGTCCACATAGGATGAGTGCTACACCACTGTCGCACCAACTACATTGGTTGCCGGTTGAGAAACGTGTGATGTTAAAGATCTTAACTTTGATGTTTAAGACATTAAGGGGGGGGGGGGGAGCAAAATATCTACAGGATAGTTTTACATGCCATATCCCTAATCGGAATTTACAATCTAAGAATGAAGCTTTAACCCAGATCCCTTCAAGGCAAGAGATACAAAAAATGGTGTACCAGAAAAGGGTATTTGCTGTAACTGGGCCAAAGCTGTAGAATGCAGCTCCATGAGACACGAGATTGTAATCAAATTATTTACATTTTAGAAAAAAGTTAAAATGTTTTTGTTTGTTTTATAGTGTTGAAGTTGTATATTTCCACATAGAGTTTGGAATTATGCTGTCATTATTGATTGTATTTAACTATGTTGTTTGTTTTATTGGGATTTTGTTCCTATTTAATTTTTTTTATTATTGTATTGTTTTTATTATTTTATTATGTTTTGAAATAAATAAATATTATGTTTAGAAATAAATAAATAAGCATTTCCTAAAATTGACAGAGAAACACTTCCTGAATAGAATAAGCAGGAAAAACTCTATAATGCCAGGGAAACAGAAGACAATTTTCAAAGCCAGTTACCCAGATACAATGGCTTAACTGAAAATTGACTTCTGCCTGACTAAGTACATGTACACTTCCATAGTGCTCATACTTATAACCATGTTAAAAATCGGCATTCCTGGGGGCCTGTTTCAGTCCAGGAAGGAAAATAGCCCTTGACATTTTCAAAAGTGTTTGCAATGTCTCAGTAGAAAATCCAAGCATGTCCACCAAATAATTCTTAAACTTCTCCATAGAGGATATAACTGACGTAGGGAAATTTAACAGACACAAACTCAGATGATGGCTGCTATTTTCCAGGTTTTCCACCTTAACTTTCAAGGTGAAATTTTCCTTAATTATAGTAGATTGAACAGCTTGTATTCCAGTCATCTGGGATTCAAGATTTCTCACCGTGCGTTTTCAGTTTAACATCATGAGCATTTGGATTGTCCTGAATGCCTTTGAGGCAGAAGCTTCCTCATCACAATGTCATAGCATATATTTTTTAAAATGACTCAATGGTCAGCCAGTTGAAGGCCAATATTCAGCATTGTTTTTGAAAATCCCGCCACACTGAGTGGCCCCAAGATAGACAGGTAACGTGTTATCCAGTTTAAATGTTATCCAGCTTACTTGGGGCAGAGTTTGGGCATTCCAGGGCAGAGCTGGTTATCCATCTAAGGGGGTTATTTTCTAAAGGTATATCGCGTGTGTTAGGGCCTTTTTGCATGCGATAGGAAGTAAATGACTGAGAGGGGAGGATTCGGGGAGGGGGAGTCTGCCGCGGCAGCGTGGCTTGGAGCGGGTTCGGCGTGCGCAAGTGTACAATTGTGCACCCCCTTTCGTGCGCTGACCCATAATTTTATAACATGCGCGCGCCTGCGCGCGCATGTTATAAAATTGGGCATACATGTGTGCGCGCCGGGTAGCGTGCACACATGTACGCCTGCGCACTCCTTTTTAAAATCTACCCCAATGTGTTTATCCAGCAATCGGGATTCCCATAAATAATTGTGTGAATGAGGGATGCTACTTTATATTGGACTCTCCATGTAATGGGCAGCCACTAAAAGAAGATAATTTTGGAATGATATGGTCACGTATAGGGATAGTGGCAAAATCCATCCTGCTATATTCTGCACCAGCTGTAATGGATGCAAAGCATTGCCAGGGAGGCCAATGTAAAGTGTATTACAATAATCCAACTCATTTAATGCCAGTGCTTGGAGAACAGTACAAAAAACATCTGGATCTAGAAATGGCTGAAGCTGTCTAATCGTGTAGTTTAAAGAATGCAAACGTCATAATAACTTTAACCTGTTGTTTTAATGGTAGGCTGGTGTCTTTTACCTCCAGATTACAAACCTGTTGGCTGACTGGCATACTGTGAATATCGAACGTAAATAAGAAAGGAATATTATGAGGTGGAAACCTACTAAAAACAATGATCTCAATCTTGGCAATATTCAACATTAATTTGTTGTGAAATAGCCATCATTGCACATACTGTAAACAGAGAGAAACCATTTAAAAAATCTCAGTCCAAGAAGATGAATATTGAACAAAAGATCTGAATATTGTTGACTTAAACTCTATAATTTACACTGAGACATGAAAAAATCTTGAAAATTGGTGCAAGATAAATGTGAAATAAAGTTGATGACAGAAATAAACATTTCAGTCAGAACCTAGGTTTCCAAGTCTGACTTGGTGGGTTCTGTTAGACAAAGAAAAAGACACAAACCATTTTTAAACAATACCAGTGATACCAAGGGATGTTAAATGAGCCAATAATATCTCATGATCCAAGATTTCAAAAGTGGCAGAGATGCTCAAAAGAACTAGGACATACAGTACTCCATGCCTTTATTGAAACCTCTGATCATTGTGTTGAAACTTGGTAAGAATAGAGTTTCTGTGATATGCAGTCTTCAAAATTTGAATTGAAAGCAATGAACTGCTGCATTTCTCTCTACAAAATCTGTCAGTTGTGTGAGAGCTACACATTGTTAGTTTGGCTAGACTAGACAGTGATGAGATTGGCCTATAGTTTGCCAAAAAGCATGGATTGGCTGTAGGTTTTTTTGAACAATGGTCAAACAGATGCTTGTTTAAGACAGCTGACCTCTTCTCTCAGAAGTTTAAGTAAAATGTTGGACATGAATTTATGGAGACAGCGACAAATCTATTTTAACTAAGATCTCAATTATTTCTGTTTTTGATGTTCAATCAAAACACTCAGACTGATTCTGATTGAATATTTGCTGTACATGTTAAAATGAAGACTGAATCAATATTGCAACAAATATTAGAAATCTTTGTTACTAAAAAGGTGGCAAATTCATTAGAGCAATCAAAAGTAATATCCCCCAGGAGGAGTATGCATTTGGTTTTGAAGTTAAAGATCTTACTATTTGGAGTAATTCAGCTGTACTATTCCCAGCAGAACTGATCCTCTGTGAATAATAGCACATTTTGGTATAATTAATCATAGTCCTATATACTACTAATTTTTGATAATAAGCTGTTTTATTAGTAGGGGAAGGAGCTTTCCACTATCAATGCTCATGGTGTCTCAACTACTGTTTCATAATCCTCAGAGAAGCAGTAAATCAAGAGGCATATTTACATTGTCTAAGATGAAAATGTTCTTTTTAGGTGCCACACAATCTAGTGCCTCAACAACAATAGAATTCCATGACCTCAAATGTCACCTAGATAGGATTTTAGACAGTGCTGGGGAGGAGCCAGCTGTCGTGGTACATGTGGGCACCAATGACATAGGAAAATGTGGGCGGGAGGTTCTGGAAGCCAAATTTAGGCTCTTAGGTAGAAAGCTTAAATCCAGAACCTCCAGGGTAGCATTTTCTGAAATGCTTCCTGTTCCACGCGCAGGTCCCCAGAGGCAGGCAGAGCTCCGGAGTCTCAATGTGTGGATGAGACGATGGTGCAAGGAAGAGGGATTCAGTTTTATAAGGAATTGGGGAACCTTTTGGAGAAGGGGGAGTCTCTTCCGAAGGGATGGGCTCCACCTTAACCAGAGTGGAACCAGACTGCTGATGCTAACTTTTAAAAAGAAGATAGAGCAGCTTTTAAACTAGAACAAAGGGGAGAGCCGACAGTCGCTCAGCAGCGCATGGTTCAGAGGGAGGTATCTTCAAAGCATACTAATGATGCATTAGAATTAGGGCATCCCAACAGTGATGTTCCAATAATAAGAAAAGTAGTCCAAGTGCCTGTAACTAAAAACTCACCTGAGCTAAAAAATTCTAACTTATCCCTATCAATTAAAAAGCAGAATGAAAATACAAGCAAAAAACAATCTTTGAAATGTTTATATGCTAATGCCAGAAGTCTAAGAAGTAAGATGGGAAAATTAGAATGTATAGCAGTGAATGATGACATAGACTTAATTGGCATCTCAGAGACATGGTGGAAGGAGGACAACCAATGGGACAGTGCTATACCGGGGTACAAATTATATCGCAATGACAGAGAGGAGCACCTGGGAGGCAGTGTGGTGCTTTATGTCTGGGATGGCATAGAGTCCAACAGGATAAACATACTGCATGAGACTAAATGCACAATTGAATCTTTATGGGTAGAAAGCCCTTGTGTGTTGGGGAAGACTATAGTGATAGGAGTATACTACCGTCCACCTGGTCAAGATGGTGAGACGGATAGTGAAATGCTAAGAGAAATTAGGGAAGCTAACCAAATTGGTAGTGTGGTAATAATGGGAGATTTCAATTACCCGAATGTTGACTGGGTAAATGTATCATAGGGACTTGCTAGAGAGATAAAGTTCCAGGATGGAATAAATGACAGCTTTATGGAACAATTGGTTCAGGAAATGACAAGAGAGGGAGCAATTTTAAATCTAATTGGGGGGGCCGCTTGGCAATAGTGATCATAATATGATCAAATTTGAATTAATGACTGGAAGGAGGACAGTAAGCAAATCCACAGCTCTCGTGCTAAACTTTCAAAAGGGAAACTTTGATAAAATGAGAAAAATAGAAAACAACTGAAAGGAGCAGCTACAAAGGTAAAAAGTGTGCAAGAGGCGTGGTCATTGTTAAAAAAAAAAATACCATCCTAGAAGCACAGTCCAGATGTAGTCCACACATTAAGAAAGGTGGAAAGAAGGCAAAACAATCACTGGCATGGTTAAAAGGGGAGGTGTAAGGAGCTATTTTAGCCAAAAGATCTTCATTGAAAAATTGGAAGAAGGATCCAACAGAAGAAAATAGGATAATGCATAAACGTTGGGAAGTTAAATGTAAGACACTGATAAGACAGGTTAAGAGAGAATTTGAAAAGAAGGTGGCTGTAGAAGCAAAAACTCACAGTAAAAACTTTTAAAAATATATCCGAAGCAGAAAGCCTGTGAGGGAGTCAGTTGGACCGTTAGATGATCGAGGGGTTAAAGGGGCAATTAGAGAAGATAAAGCCATTGCGGAAAAATTAAATTATTTTTTTGCTTCAGTGTTTACTGAAGAGGATGTTGGGGAGATACCCGTATCAGAGAAGGTTTTCATGGGTAATGATTCAGATGGACTGAACCAAATCACGGTAAACCTATAAGATGTGGTAGGCCTGATTGATAAACTGTAGTAAATCACCTGGACCAGATGGTATACACCCCAGGGTTCTGAAGGAAATAAAAAATGAAATTTCAGACCTATTAGTGAAAATGTGTGACCTATTATTAAAATCATCCATTGTACCTGAAGACTGGAGAGTGGCTAATGTAACCCCAATATTTAAAAAGGGCTCCAGGGGCGATCCAGTAAACTACAGACCAGTTAGCCATACTTCAGTGCCAGGAAAAATAGTGGAAAGTGTTCTAAAGATCAAAATCACAGAACATATAGAAAGACATGGTTTAATGGAACAAAGTCAGCATGGCTTTACCCAAGGCAAGTCTTGCCTCACAAATCTTCACTTTTTTGAAGGAGTTAATAAACATGTAGATAAAGGTGAACCAGTAGATGTAGTATATTTGGATTTTCAGAAGGCGTTCACAAAGGCTTCTAGGAATAGTAAAAAGTCATGGGATAGGTGGCGATGTCCTTTCGTGGATTACAAACTGGCTAAAAGACAGGAAACAGAGAGTAGGATTAAATGGACAATTTTCTCAGTGGAAGGGAGTGGGCAGTGGAGTGCCTCAGGGATCTGTATTGGGACCCAAACTTTTCAATATATTTATAAATGATCTGGAAAGAAATACGACGAGTGAGGTAATCAAATTTGCAGATGATACAAAATTGTTCAGAGTAGTTAAATCACAAGCAGATTATGATAAATTGCAGGAAGACCTTGTGAGACTGGAAAATTGGGCATCCAAATGGCAGATGAAATTTAATGTCGATAAGTGCAAGGTGATGCATATAGGGAAAAATAACCCATGCTACAGTTACACAATGTTAGGTTCCATATTATTATTATTATTTTTATATACTGACATTTGATCTGAGATATCACATCGGTTTACATTCAGATACTGTAGGTATTTCTCTATCCCCAGAGGGCTTACAATCTAAGGCCTGGAGTTATCAAAATGCGGTAAGTACCACATGTGATAGCAAAAGGGGTGTGTTTTATGCTAATATAGCAATTTGTGCTAATTACCTGTGCGAAGAGCTAAGTTAGTGCATATTGTGATACCATTTCAGAATCTGCGATAAGTGCCAGACCTGTTGTATTTCCTGCATTCAACCACTGGGGGACCATTTGTAATGATGATATATATATATATATATCATGGTCCATAGGTAGGTATTTGTATCCCTATGGTAGGGCCACCTAGTAACTCGAGGTGGGGATTAGGTAAGAGTGTAGGGGGGTTAGGGGCCACTTTGACATTCTACGTGATACCTACGAACAGAACAGTGGTCTCTTGTGAAGATTTGCTGGCCTTCGGAGTGAGGAAACTCACTCCAAGATGAGATTTGGGCAAGGTTCTCTCAACCTAGCTTGATGGACTCTCTACCTGGGTAACATACACAAGAAACCACTGTTCTCTCTCTCCCCCCCCCCCCCCCCCCCCCGCAAGGCCAGGGTCAGCGCTTGTGCACCTTGTGCGCGCCAAGCCCTAGGGGAGCCTTGATGGCTTTCCCCATTCCCTCCAAGGCCGCTCCGAAATCAGAGCGGCCTCGGAGGGAACTTTTCTTCCGCTTCCCCCCACCTTCCCCTCCCTTCCCCTATCTAACCCAACCCCCTTCCTTGTTTCAAGCCGCTGTGCCGGATGCCTCGGTCCCGTCCCCGGACTGGCGCCACGCCCATGCCCCTTCCCGCCCCTTTTTCAAAGCCCCGAGACATACGCGCGTCCTGGGGCTTGTGTGCGCCACCGAGCCTATGCAAAATAGTCTCGGCGCGCGCAGGAGCAGGTTTTCGGGGTTACGCGCATAACCCTTTGAAAATCTACCCCTTATTGTATTAATTTGAGTTTCATGCCATTTTGCAGGTCTCTATTCTTCTGCTTATTGACTATTTAATGGTCTTTATCTTGGCCTTCTTGACAATATAATAGATTTTATATGGAAAAAGACATTCAAAGTACAGGTTTATGATGTAAAAATGTCACTTACAACAACATGGATATTATATTTACATGCATTGTTGTGACAATGAGGAAACCCTACAAAGATGACACTTGGAGCCCATATGGTATTAGGCCTATTGTAAAGTACATTGGGTTTGGCTTGGCCCACAGAAAGCCATGAGTAAAATGAACTCCACTTATAATATAGTAAACATCCCATACCAAAATGGCACTAAATGCCAGCACTTAAACAATAAGAACTCTACCCATGAAAATGCCACACTACAAATATTACACCAGGCCCTAAAACACCAATACACCTTCTGTTAAGACAACAGAACAAGACAGACTGCTATACATTCCTACACAGAAACTACACAGTAGCAAATTACCTCATCTCCGTCACACACTAGAACACAGCCCCTCACCAAATACAGAATAAAATGACAAAGTATAAAGAGAAATGTGCAGACAAAAACTGTACTGGAAAACGCAAAAAGCCAGACTCTGTATATAGTGCATCAGTGGAAACTTCACCATTCCTCATAAAACAATAAAATCAGGAATTATAAAAACATTAGTCATAATAAAACCATACTAATAAAAAATACATATTTCAATACATTTGAATAGAATATTATATAATTAAATTCATATACTAATTTTAAAAAGTTCCTCAAATTCAATAAAATATTTCAAAACAGCAGACACATCAAACAACATCCAACAACATCCAAAAAATCCCAGTTTTCCATACCTGGGAACCTTTGATTTTGTCATCCTGAAATTGTCCTGGATTAGTGGGGGAAGGAGAGCTGTTCACAGACTTTGTCCACACTCATATACACACACTTTCTAACACACACATATGTTCATCCTCAAAATGCACTCGCATACATGTACACATGCACTCATTCATACACATGCTCTTTCACACTATTACATGGCATGCTCACACACTCATATACACACACTCACACTTGCTCATACACACACACGCTTGCTCACATGCCTCCACATATGTGCAGTCGTTCACATGCTCTGTCTTGTTCCACCTTCTCTTCTATTATCTCACTCAAACCACTTCTTTTCCCTTCCTTCTCATTCACTTACCCCCCTGGCAGGCCATTGCAATACCAAGTGCTAGGTGTAGCACACGGTTTAACCCGTGATTTGGTCGTGCATGCATAATCCCCGATGCAAATCTGGGATTAGTGCATCCAGAACTTGCATCCAAACCAGCACGTAGCTTATAGCGCTCTTTACAAATAAATTCACGTTGATGATGCTATTAGTTATTATCCACCTTTGCAAAAAAAAAAAAAAAAAGTGCGCCTGACATGCATATTTTTACTCTCAAAAATTAACGCCTGCCCTGGAGCAGATGTTAAATCTTGAGGAGCCCCCAGAGTTAACAGAAAAGAAAATACTGCTTTTCATTAGTTTCTCTGACTTAATATTGTGGCAATATTAAGTCGGAGGATTAGAAAAGTAGTAAGGTAAAAAAAAAAAATCTTTTAATGGTCTGCCCACCCCGAAGGTCTAGCATGATGGGCCAAGCAGTCAGAGTTGGACCCGAGAATCCTGTATCTGAAATCGGGAAATCCAAGATCCATATGATAAAACCGCCCTTGCCAGACTCCAAATTTCCTCCCTCCCGACCAGGAACCCCTGCCGGAGACCTCTTCTGGCAGAGCTGTTCCCGATTGGTCCTTTTCATTGACATTTGTCAGTGACAGGACCAATCCCCTTTCAGGACAGCCTTCTGAAAGGTGATTGGTCCTTTCACTGACATGTGACAGTGAACGGACCAATCGGCAATAAGTGAAGGAGTTTGTCTTCCTGCCTGCAGAGCCTGGGATCCCCATGGACATGCCATAATCCCACACCGCCGGCTCGGGATTTGTCTTCTTTCCCATGGCATTGGCTCTCATAGGATACGTCATAGGGTACGTCATGATCCTGCGCTGCTGACACTAATGGCTTTCTGCTTGAGCCTGGGATCTCTGTGCGTCCATTATAACTCTGCCCGCGACACGTCAGAATTCTGCACTGCTAGCGCTAGGTTTGTCTTTTTGCAAGCGCTGCCCAGGATTCCCACAGGCACTCCATTATTTGTTGCGTGCATACAGGATGAGGCGCCCATCCAGGGATGTTTTGAAGTGCACTTTTTGCCGGTATAAGTTTTGCTGCCTGAGGCCGCTGCCTCATCTTGCCCTTATGTTAGAACTGCTCCATTCAAGAGGATAGTTACCAAATTTGGTGCAGGGTCTACACTAAATGTCCTGAAAAATGAGATTTTAAGCAACATAATATGTGTACCCCAGAGGAAAGGAGATAGGAAGGATATGATAGAGACTTTTAAATACCTCAGATTTATCAATATACAAGAAGCAAGCCTTTTTTCAGAAGAAAGAATGCTGTAGATCATAGTATAAGATTCCAAATAATAGGCACAACTTTAAGAAATATTTCTTCACAGAAAGAGTGGTGGATGCATGGAATGGCTTCCCAAGGGACATAATTCAAGAAGCATGGGATACGTAGAGAAGATTCCTTGTTATGAAGATGCGAGGTTAAAGCCAAAGATGAGCTGCAGCCCATGGCGCACAGTAGGAATGGAATTGGACAGCTTAGATAGATCTTGGGATCCTTATCTGTCATCTTATACTTTGTTTTTCTGGTTATTATTTTAGTTGCACATTTTCTTGGTCTAAAGATTTACATTGCCTATACTCCTACCTTGTTTCAAATCAGCACGTCCACAGATATGAACACTGTTAAGTGTTTTTTTAGCTAGGTGTGTTACATGCTGATACATGCCAGATTAGGTGGGAGAAAGGGTGGGTCAAGATATTCGCCCAGGCTTAGAGAAGGTCCCATATAGGGTAGGATAAAGGTTAGGAACAAAGAGTAATGGGAATAGGAGAGCCCAATGTGAAAGGTTATGGAACAAAGAGTAATGGGAATAGGAGACCCCAAGTGAAAATGCTGTCAGGGGCCTAAGGCACTCTTAATTTATCCCTGATGCCTATAGCTACATTTAAATACTGCTGTTATTTCCTGTGCATACTGCAATTTTTTTATTCTTTAAAGAACAATTGTACAGTTCTACTTACTACTGCTACTTAACCTTTCTATGGCACTACTAGGCATACACAGCACTGTGCAGATACATAAGAGAGACGGTTCCTACTGCATAGGACTTACAGTCTAGTTGAGACACACAGACAAGACAATTTTTAGCAATCATATAAGTTTTATAGTAAAACATGTTAATGTGAGAATGGTCAAGATCAGGAAGAGTCAGAGTTATTGGATTTAAAAGACATTTGAAAGTGGGTTTGTAAGAGGGACTTGAATACGACCAGAATGAGCAAAACGCACCAACGCAGGAAGGCCATTGGAGGCACATGGTAAGAACATAAGAAAATGCCATACTGGGTCAGACTAAGGGTCCATCAAGCCCAGCATCCTGTTTCCAACAGTGGCCAATCCAGGCCATAAGAACCTGGCAAGTACCCAAAAACTAAGTCTATTCCATGTGCCGAAAGACAGCGCAGAGTCTGGAGTTAGCATGGAGGAGGAGGACACAGATAGGAGCAGCTTGCCTAAGAAATGGAGGTCCCAAGGAGGGAAAAAGAAGAAAAGAGATGAGAGGTACTGTGGAGCTGCAAAGGAAAGCTGCTTTAATCACAAGAATGGAAGTTATAGAAATCATTCAAATAGTATAAACTGGCATAGATTTGTTAACAGAAAAATCTGTTTATAACAAGTACAAAAAGTGCAATTGTTTTGTGTTTTCTGGATTTTTGCAGTAGTGAAAGCATATAGCTTAGAGAGGGAAAGACTTGTTACTGCGTAAATATATGTATTTATTTATTTATTTATTTATTTATTTATTTAAAAGTTTTTTATATACCGCACATGGGGTCACTTACGTGTCCGTCTAGGCGGTTTACAATTTACATGCACAATAAAAACAATTTGAACATAAGACACAATAAAAACAGAAATAGTTCTTTCTTTACAAGTATCAAGCAGATATGGGTAATTCAGAGTAAACATTTAAATAGTGGTACTGAGATTGTATGCTTCATTAAATAGAAAGGTTTTAACCATCTTTTTTAATTCATTTCGATTAGATGTCATTCGGATACTGTCTGGTATAGAGTTCCACAAGGAAGGACCAAAAACTGAGAAAGCTCTGTTTCTTGTTAGGGCTAAGCTAGTAGATCTGACTGACGGAATTTCCAGTAAACATTTGTCTGTGGAACGGAGCTGTCTTGTTGGTTTATATATGTGTAGCATAGAGCAGAGCCATATAGAATTGGGGTTATAAAGTAGGTTGTGGATAGTGGTTAAGATTTTGTATTTTATGCGGTGAGTAATGGGAAGCCAGTGTAAATGTTGGAGTACTGGGGAGATATGTTCTCTTTTAGGAAGGTTGAAAATCAGTCTAGCAGTAGCATTCTGGATAAGCTGAAGTGGGCGTAAAGATGATAGTGGGAGTCCAATGTATAGTGCATTACAATAATCCAGATTTGATAATATTAAAGCTTGTGCTACGGTTCGGAAGTCTGATGACAGCAGAAGTGGCTTTAGTTTTTTTAACATGTGTATCTTGAAAAATGATTTTTTGACTGTTTCTGATATGTGTTTTGATAGAGATAACTTAGAATCTACTGTTATGCCAAGGTTTCTAGCATGGTTAGTTATTGATATAGATTGTCCATCAAAAGTGAATGTTTTTGGAGGGCGTTGAGTGGAATCAGGAATAGTAGATAAGTAAATTAGTTCTGTTTTCGCTGCGTTCAGTTTGAGTCGATTGTGAGCTAACCAGGTTTTTATTGTTTCTAGATAAATTTGAAGTAGTGAAAGTGTTTTGGGCCATGTTTCAGTGAAAGGTAGGATAAATTGGATATCGTCTGCGTATAGTTTGAAATTTAAGTTTAAACCATCTAGAAGTCGACAAAGAGGTAAGAGATAGATATTAAAAAGTAGTGCAGATAAGGATGAGCCTTGTGGGACACCCGTATTAGTTGTGTACCAGTCAGATTTTGATTTTCCTAAGGATATTCTCTGTGGACGGTTTTGTAGAAATGATGTAAACCATTGTAAAGCTGTATTTGTGATCCCAATTTGCTGTAGGTTAGACAGGAGTATGGTATGATTTAAAGTATCGAAGGCAGCGGATATATCTATCATTACCAGTATGTAATTTACGTTTGCATCGAATCCTCTGATGATGGTGTCAAAGACAGATATGAGAAGGGATTCAGTACTATGTCCTTTCCTGAAACCGTGTTGGTTTTGATGAAGAATGTTATTTTCTTCAATGTACGATGAAATTTGGTGAAGTACAACGGATTCAATTATTTTTGCGATGGATGTTAATGTGGCAATTGGACGGTAATTTGATAAGTTTAAAGGATCTTGATTTTTCTTTTTTGGTATAGGGGTGACTGATGTTTTTTTCAGGGAGTCGGGAAAGATTCCTTGGGATAAAGATGCATTTACTATTTGAGATATGAAAGGGGCAATGTGTTCTTTACTTGATTTGAGTATGGATCCTGAACATGGGTTAAAAGGACTTTTTGATGGTTTAGATTTGGTAAGTATATTTATGATTGTGGCATCATTTATGTTTGTGAATTCTGAGAAGTTACAGGCACAGATTGGGATGAGTGATTTTGGCAGTGGGAGGTGTTTAAATTCTGAAGAGATTGTCTCAATTTTCTTTGTTAAGAATTGTGCTATTTTATTACAGAGATCATTTGTTATCATAGCAGGTGGTTCTGATATAGTTGTTAATTCTCGTACTATGGTGAATAGAATTTTTGGGTTTCCGTATGCTTTTTTCAGTTGGGTCGCGTAGTAGGTTTTTTTGGTTTTTATTATTTCTTTTTTGTATTTTTGAAGCAATGTAAAATATTCTTGTTTTCTTTCCGGACGAGGGTTCTTTCTCCATCTTCGTTCCAGGTTCCGTAGCTTGCGTTTTATTGTTTTGAGGGATTCGGTATACCATGATGATGTTTTCTTGTTGGTATTGTTAACCATCTCTAGAGGAGCAATAATGTCCAGAGTTTCTGTTATGCAGTCATTCCAGTAGTTTATCATGTTATTAATTTGTGTGTGAGGATTTTGATTGATTTTAGGAATCAATGTGTTTATGAAAGCTTCTGTATTTAGTTTCTTTCGTCGTAATTCTGAGTGGGTCTTTTGATCATTTATGTGTGTATTTAAAGGTTTTATTTTCCCTGTAACTTTTATTAAGTAATGATCTGACCATGGTATTGGGGTGATATCAAGTTTTGGATTAAGAAAAGAAGGATTAATGAAAATTTGATCTAAGGTGTTGCCTTGTCTGTGTGTTGGAACGTCTATAAGAGGGGTGAAGTTTAAGCCTGACATAGCTTCTATAAGATTAGTAGTTGAAGTTTTCTCATTTCTGAGATTAACAAAAAAGATAATCTATCCCTGATGCCTATAGCTATATTTAAGCTACTGCTATTCCTGTGTGTATTCCTATCATTTTTATTCTTTAAACCAATATTACTAATACTACTACTTCTTAACTATCAGGCCGATTCAATACGGTGCCCTCAGGCCGAGCGCACCATTAGCCCCCGTTTAGACACGCGTTTTCGACGTGGAAAACGTACATCCAACACCCACTCCCCCGAAACTAATAGTGCGCTCAACATGCAAATGCATGTTGATGAGCCTATTAGCTAGTCACGCTCAATACAGAAAGTAAAATGTGCAGCCAAGCCGCACATTTCACTTTCAGAAATTAAAGGCAGGAGTTAATTTCGGCCGGCTCCAGGAAAGTGCACAGAAAAGCAGAAAAAACTGCTTTTCTCTACACCCTCTGACTTAATATCATAGCGATATTAAGTCGGAGGCCCCAAAAATAAAAAAAAAAAAAAAAAATCTGCCCGCGGATTGGAAAATGGACGCTCAATTTTGCCGGTGTCCGTTTTCCAAACCCGTGGCTGTCAGCGGGTTCGACAACCGACGCCAGTAAAATTAAGCGTTGGCTGTCAAACCCGCTGACAGATGCTGCTTCTGCCAATAAGGAGGCGCTAGGGACGCGCTAGTGTCCCTAGCGCCTCCTTATTAGCGCGGGCCCTCATTTGCATACTGAATCGCGCGCCCAGGAAAGTGGCCTGGGCGCGCGTTGGGAGAGCGGGCGCTCGCCTCGGAGCGCATTTTACTGAATAATCAGTGGGGATTCGTCTCAAATTCACAGGTGACTTATTCCTTACCTTCAGAACCTGCTTGGGGTTTGTTTGGGAGTGGAGAAACATAAAATCAGTATTGGAATGGAATTAAGCTTGATGTGTTGTCATAGAGAGTAATTTTTTAAAAATTATTGACTTAGTTGAATTGCAGTTTAGCTGGGTAAATTGACCAGTGTGAAAAATGCTGTCAGCCTGGCTTTCAGCACATCCAGGCTTTCATAGCATGTGGCCTTTAAGCAGGCTGAGAAGAGGTGTTCCCAGAGGCAGGCTCAGGTTAGAGGAGGAAAATTGTGCACATCTGTAAAAATTTCCCAAGTACACCCACTATTTTACCCCCATCTTGGCCATCTGCACAAAAGAGCAGGTGCAAAGTACACAGCAACTTTTAGCACCTGTACTTAATTTCCAAAGAGAAAACACCCACTAGCAACACCTGCATACTTTACAACTAAGTGGACTATTTAAACATTTCTCCATAATACTTTTGGCTGTCAACAGTTTGTCAAGTGTTTTTTCCAATAAAAAAAAAAGTATATAACCCTCCTCCCTCTGCCTGACTTTGCTGGATAATCCAGGCTAGATGAGTAGCAAAGATCTGGGAGCAGAAATCCTCAAACCTTTGTCTTAACTCAGATTATTATATAATAACTCAAAAGGTATGCACATAAGTTCCAACTCTGCCCCAACTCCACCCCTGGAATGCTATATTTTTTTAATAGCTATTTGTGCACCTAAAACTGGGTTTTCTGTGCATTAATGGCTTCAAAAATCAGGTCACTAATATATAGCATTGGGTCAGCTCAGGCGCTTTGTTTCTCAGTGAGTCATAGCTATATAGTACACGTTGGGGGCAATTTCAAATCGCTGACATAATTTTAAAGTGCGTGGTTACTTTCAGGATATGTACTTTTTACTACTTTTCAAAGAAAAACGTGCAGGTAGATTATCTTTGAAAATCGGTTCAAAAGGCATGCGTTAAAAGTGGCTGCATGCTTTGCATTCACTCCTTTGTGTAGGCAGCTGAGATGGGTAAAACCGCGCACACAGAATTGTCAAGATGCCATGTTTTCGAGTTATGGTCTTCCCTCGACCTCTATTTATTTATTTATAAATTTACAGCCCGCCTATCTACAATACTAGTAGCACATCCACCTAAAGGTAAACTCCGTAGGGAAGGCTGCATGTAATCTTAGCTGAGCTGAGGCTGGCAGCTCCGGCCAGGCTAGTTTTCCCAGATAAATCACTATTTACACAGGGAACTAATTTTGAAAATTGCACTCAGTAGGGGCAGTGTTTGGTTAGACTAGATTTATTTTTTTATGTAGCCTGCAGGTAACTGTTTTTTAGGTTTAGTAGGGTTTAACCCCTGTTCTGAAGATGATGCCTGGGATTAATCATCTGTCTTTTTATTGATCTTAACATTAAAATGAAATTATCAACTCTTAAAAGGAATTTCTGATCTCCGTGCATCATATTTGGTGCTGACGTAACCAAGCCACAATGTACAAGTAGCCTTGTCTTAAGAGTCTTTCTGGCGCAGCCTGTGCCTGACAGTTTTGTATGATGGGCCTTTCTGTAGACTGGAAATCTTCCATTTATTGAGCATGTGCTCTTCGCACTAAAAGGACTTTTCATAGTCAAATTAGGTTTCTTTGTCTTTTCAGTTTAATATTGGTAGTTTATTACATTTTGTTTAAAATTATTTCTAACTTTCTTTTTATTAGAACGTTTATAGTAAGAATGCATCCAGAAATAAAGGGGAGGAAGTCTTTGCAAAATCACAAATCAAACGAAAATATTAGAGCATTGATTTATAAATAATGGTGTCCATTATTTGAAAGAAGAGCAAACTTCTAGTTCTTTTTTTTTTTTTCTTTTTGAAGGGGGGGGGAGAACATTGGTGGAAATAGTCAGATGGTATATTTTACTCATAGTATATTACTTATAATATATTAAATTCAATGCAAAATAGACAAAAAGGGAAACATGTATCATCAGTTACTGCTTGATATTCAATGGTGTAAACAATAGCAAACTATTGTTAGGTTTTTAATGCAGTGTCTTCCTTTTAAATGTGGTTCTGCTCTCATGGAGCATTTCTACTCATGAGGCTGGCAGGCTCGGAGAAGCAGTACACCAATACTTTGACAAATAGCCATGGAGCTTTCTACTGTGGCTATTTCCTATCCTTGAAAGAAGGGCATGACCTGTCACCTGCAAGAACTGCTTAAGGATGGCTCCATGGGTCACAGAACAGCCAGGAAAAAGAGAGAGAAAATGGGCAGGCAGAAGCAATTTGCAGAACCTTTTGAAAGTATTTTTTTAATTATGCGTTTCAGACTGCAAGCAATGCCCTCCGAATCTGTCTTGTTAGACAACAGGAAGGGACTGCTTTAAAATTCCGCAGTGCTGCTTTCTTCAGTCGATGCCAAGTTTTCAAATGAAAGCCATGCAATATTTTAGTCAGAGCAATATTTCAGCGCTCATTAAAGTTTGGAAGAAATCAGAGAAGCTAATTTTATTATGCACTGTAATAGGGGCATTAGTTATTTTTGCACTGTTACGGTGCGCTTGCTTCTAATGCGCCATGAATAACTGTTGAGCTGAGTGAGAAACAGTACTGTCTTAAGAAAAAAAAGGGTCTCAGTATTTTGATTTAATTGCCTGATGATAAAATCCTTGTTTACTAAGCCTAGAGGATTTCTGTTCAGAAGTTTCAAACTTGTGCTAATTCAGCCTCTTTGTGTGGGTTACTCTATGTCCAATATATGTGCACATAATTTTCTCTGCATGTCTAATGTATTTTTCCTCATGCAGAACAGTACACAAAAAAATAGCCGCTCTATAGTCTGCACTATTATTTAAAATTCCCAGGCTGCCCTAGGGTCTCAAAGAAAAGAAGCAGGAGGGGCCTCTGCTACCTCAAACAGCAGTAGTGAAACAAAGAATCCTGTCCTGAAAAGTTACTGTTTGCAATTGATGGAAGCGTTCTGTGCACACTTTTCTTTTACCTCATTGAGTCCTTGATCACTTTTGCATGTGGCTGATTTTTTTACATCAACTTTACTTTAAGGTAACAAGGGAATTTTGAAATAGGTTCATCAACAACCAGAAAAAAAAAAAAAAAAGCTTCCAGATCCAACTAATTTTGAATGCGAGTTCTGCACAAAAACATATTAAATGAAAGAGATCTAGGCTTAGTAGATTGGGGGATTTAAAAACAAATCATAATTTTCAGAGCTTCCTTTTTAAATTAATCTCTACTGCTGTAATCCTAGCACAGGATATTTATGTATGCAACACATTTTATCTAACTGATAACCCTGCAATGCAATGTGCATTGTCATGACCTGAAAATGTTATGCGTTTTTGCCTTTTGCCTCTTCTGTGTAGATTTTTTTTTTTTTTTTAGAGGGGGAAGGGAAGCTTTGACCTGCATGAGAGGGACCCCTGCTGACATGGCCAGTTTGACCCATTGAATAGCCTGAATACGATAAATGCTGCTTTATCCCTTCTTGAAAGGAACAAGATAGCACAGCCTAAATGCCTGGGTGTGCTTAAATGGGCAACTCTGGGATGTTTGATTTGAGTTTGTTTGAAATCTGAGCTCCCTGACAGCCTGGGAGCTGCCACAGGTCACCTGTCTTACTCCATGGGGATAGACCCAAGCCTCACAAGAAAACTGTCCATGGACGAATTGTAGTACAAATTCCTTTCTTTGTTGGTTGGCCTCTTTCAGTAGACCATGGCCTATAAAATTTTGTAAAAACAATTTTTAAATATTATTTGAAAGGACAAATGGATCTGGTGAAAAGCTTGACAGTTTGACGTGTAGTGCACGGTTTTGAGAAGTTGGAAACTAAAATGGGGGAGCCAAGGCTGTCCTCATGCTTGTTATAGGTTCTGAGTTTTTAAATTGTGTTTAGTTGCTGTGCAGAGTCGCTGTGCTCCTGACAGGCATTGAGTTTGCTTCAGTGATCCTAAATCCTTTTAGACTAATTTGCAAGAGGGCAGAAAAACCAGCTAGCACCATTGTCTTCAGCATTAAAGGAAACATAAAATCAGGTATTTGTCAGTTAAAGTGTTATTTCAAACAATCATATCAAGACAGATTAATTTATATTCCTCTGATAATGCCATGCATGCAATACCTGGCGAGTGAAAGCAACTGGAGGAATGAGAGGGGACAAAACTTGTGCGTGGCTGAGACAGAGGTAGAGTGAACCCAGAATCTACATTCAGATCTTGCATGCGTGCAATGGAAAGGCAAGCGGTGTGTGTGTGTGTGTGTGCACACTCTGCCCTCAAATAGCCAAAGGCCATTTTTAAGAGCCTCTAGCCTCTCAGTCACTGGCCCTACTAGTTAATTACCACACGGACTTCATGACACATGGGTAGATAACATGACATTTTCAGTTTCTGTCACTAGAAAACGCCACAACGTTGCTTGCACTAGTTGCTATGAAGCTGTCAGAAACCATTAGCAGTTGGCCAGAGTTACCCTATGGCATTTCCTCGTGGCATCAGCAAAACGAGCATAAATCACCCAGTGGAGCCTACTGCTATACTAATGAGGCTATAAGCTTGTTTATGGACTAGCATCATTTTTTTGATTATTTCCACCTTTTCAGTTTGCCTTCATAATCTGCCTTCATTTGGCGGCTGGAGAAGTCAACCCCAGGAATGAAGTCACTGCTTTGGTTTGTGGTGCTGCTGCTACCACATTATTGACCAGTAGTTTTCTAAGTTAATTTAGCAGTTTTAGGGCCAGATTTATTAAGATTTTTCTCCCATTTTGTGTCTATAGGAAAAACCCTTAGTGAATCAGGTAGTAGACATTAAAATGGAAGGAAAAAAGAAATCAGGCAGACACCTTGAAGAGGTGATACTAGCAGACTCAATAAGAGCCACAATCAGGTCCAGTTTTCAGGATATCTACAATGACTATTAATGGAACGCATTTGCATGTATATATATAAGTTGTAAAAACAAAGCTAATTTGTATAGATGGTGACCCTGAAAACCAGATCAGTTTGTGGTCTTGAAGATCAGATTTGAGAGCTCCCTGTCCTATAATCTTCAGGGAGATAATAGCAACACCCATACAGTTTTCCACTGTGGCTTAGCGGTTGATTTTCTAAAGGATTTACGTGCAGCAAACCCAATTTAATGCATGTAAATGCCCTTTTGAAAAATCAACCGGGGGGGCCCATGTGCAAAACCCAATTCTGCACAAGCTGCCATGTGCCGCCCCAAAAGGCATCCTTGGAGGCAGAGCCAGGGCAGGGAAAGGATTTGGGTGCATACTTTAAATTTTTGAAAGTGTGTATGTAAATTTACACTCACACAAGGTTACAGTCTGCTCTGAGCAGGTGTACCTTTGTGTACGTATGCCTGTGTAGGTTAACCCAGGAATTTTCAAAGCGGATTTATACGCATCAATCTGCTTTAAATGTTCGGTCTATAGTCTGCAGGCTAAAAGTGTCCGCAGCTCTCCTTGCGTTGTTTTAAAATTACCCTCCTAAGGGTCAATTTTCAAATGGAAGGAAAAGGTTAAACAATTTGTTATAAACCCTATGAAGTGCAAACAAAATATTTTCCTTCAGAATAGTCTGCTTTATTATCCTCTTTCTCTGTTTCCCCAACTCGTGTCGGACAGGACCAAGGTTTATTGTTTTAGGCTTTTCTGAACATGCACCAGTATTTACACTGGATTGAAAGCATTTGCTTCCAATGAAAATCTTGTCTTAGATTACAGCCCAGCAGTATAATTTCCCTCCCAGATGGGAGTAAAGTAGCTGTATTTGCCTAAAAACAGTAGGAAGAACAAACTGTGCATTAAGCCAAGGCTGTTTTTGGCTTGAGCTAATGATGTAACAGAAACCTTTTATTTGGGATAGGTCACTGCCAGGGATTGAAGGAGGTGATCTGGCTCTTGCTTGAAAGGTTTCTCCATTGTATCTACATAAGTCTTCACTTAAAAATTCTGTTCCTAATGCTTCTGCTTTCATACAGCAGAAATAAACAGGAAAGGTTCTGGTGAGTGTTATACATGGAATGCAGAAAGCCTTTCCTCTCCTAATGGAGTATATAATTCAGGTGCCCTGAAGGCATGCTTTCAGGAATTCTTTTGCCTGAGGTAATGGGAAGCTAAGACTGTTTTAAGGCCTTGATTATCTATTGATGCACAAAGCTGGAAAAAAAATCATCTCTGTTGGATGATAGTAGATATTTCCATAAATTATCAATGAATTCTCTTCCAGGCAGGGACTGGGTATCGCCTGCTAAATTAATCTGAAGGGGTTTAAAAACAGTGAAAGCATTTCTAAAAATAGAGAGATAAAACAGTAATATTAAGATGGCAAGAGGTAATGTTGTCAGGTTAGAAGCTTTTCATTTTTAATCAATAAATATGATTTTTTTCCCCTTTCCCTTGCTTCCTTCTTGAATATAGAAAGTGGATTAGCCCCTTGAAATTTTAAATGCTGTTGAGTTGTTTCCTTTGCTCATGTTTCTTTTATGAATTATTATTTTACATGGTGAATTGCTTCTCAGTATGAAAAGCCTTTCTCTGTACTTGGCTCTTAAAGGCTGTACCACTTAAAGCTTCTAGACCACTCAAAACTGTGTTTATAAAAATAGAATATTCATGTCTAGTCTTTCATTAGCTACATAAAGTATCAAGTCATATGGATAGCTGCTACTACTGTAAAACACTAACATCTCAATGCATTAGTTACTTTATTTTCAATAGAACTAGTGTGTGTTTCGGTGAAACTGAAGCCCCTTGTTGTAGGAGAATTATGCTTAGTTCACTCTTCCTTAGAAGACATTCTTGATTGTTTTTGCCTAAGATATAGAACACTTGCCTAATTACATCTTTACTCCACACTGTTATTATAGTATTGTCCTAGGAAACCACAGTGCACTAACCTGTCTGAATGCACGAAAGGAAAATATTATACCATCCACATTTTATGGTTTGTTTTCCCTGGGAAAATAAATAAATAAATAAATGCAGGCAGATGTTTCAAACACAATGCAGGAAACAGCTGATTTATCTGTCCCTATTAGAAAGTAAGACTTGAATTCCAAGTGGTGCGGCTATTATAGTTGGCATCTTTAGTGCATTTATAATGAATACGGTGATCAGGGATTTTGGTCTCTGAAGTGGGATACTCACAATAAGGCAGGGCCAATGCATGCTGGAGACACATAACATTGCCAGTACACTGCAAATCACAAATGTACTTGGATATTATTAGCTTAATCTCTGCATGTCTGAGAAGTCCAAAAGTTATAGATAATTCTAAGCTATCTGAACCATCATAATACTTGGCAAGCAGAGGCCTTGCACAAATATCTTTTTGGCATGCACACACAAGAATACTTTGCCATATGCCTATGGTTCTTCCAAACTGAATGGAAGATAATGTGTTCCCCTTCTAAAAATATATTTTAATTAAATGGTACCAAAAGACAGGCACTATTTAAGGTGTAAAAAGGTAGTCAAAATTTGCTTCAATATATTTACAGGTGACGGCTTGGACAACAGTGTAGCTTCTCCCAGCACAGGCGATGATGATGATCCAGATAAGGACAAAAAACGTCATAAAAAGCGTGGCATTTTTCCCAAAGTAGCCACAAATATCATGAGGGCGTGGCTCTTCCAGCATCTAACAGTAAGTGAATTTTAGATTGCATGTTTGTGAAATGAAGCTTGTCAGTGTCTTGCTAGTGGTAGAAAACAAAATTCTATGTGCTGAATTTACTCTGTTTAGCTGCATGTGAGAGTTGGTTAATAGGCTAGGTTGACGTGGCTTATTTCTGGAGGGAGCAGGGGGAGGAAGTCCTGTTCTAGCAACTACAGTATGACTCTGGGGGCAAGGAGGGAGCCAGAACCTTGTTTTTAATGGGGTAAGCTGCTCCCCCTCCTCTTCTGGATCATCTTGGTGGTATCCCTGGCTGTTTATAGAAGCCGATCTTACCGCCACGTAGCTGGATATGGTGGCAGTGGAATATCTGGCTCCATTCAGCGGTTGGCACTTAGCTGGATAACTTGCTGGATAAGAACCAGCTTAATAGCAGGTCTAAACTTAGCCAGATAAGGCTTATCCAACCAACTAGTGATTTTCTTCTGGGATATTCAGCAGCATAGCCAATACTGTTGAATAAACCTTCTAACTTAGCCCCCCAATTTACTACCTCCTTGTTATATGTAACTTTCGCCTCTTGTTAAATGGTTGATTAAGTTCTACCCCTTGTTACATGTAAACCGATTTGATTTGAATTTATTCATGAAGGTCGGCATAGAAAAGTGTTAGTTAAATAAATAAATAAATAACCAGATAAGACTTATCGGGATAACTTGCTAAGATGGTGATCTTTGAATATCTGTCCCATAGTGATTTATTGTTTGGATTAAAATGCAATAAGAGAGATTAAAATGAACAGTCCTTTTGTCTACTTGGGTAAAATGTATGTATGAGAGGCATTTAAAAAAAAAAGAAATGATCTTCAGATATTTTGATCTGCTTTAGAGAAAAGATACGATTTTAGCTGCATCTTATAGAGAGTAACACTGTTTTCAGTTGCCTTAATCCTTGTTGTCCACAGAGGGAAAGTTGTCACTGTATTTAAAGGAAAACAACAATATGTAATCAGTTCTTCCTGTGCATTCCCCAGTGACTTGTTAAAAAGTGTAATAGTTCATTGTCCGAGTGACTATTATTGTTTCAACTACAGTACAGGAGCTCTCTATGAGATGAGGAACTGCGATTGTTAGGCATTTAAAGCTGTATGAGATTCTGGCACCATTTCCAGGATATCTAAAGGAATTTCATTGCTGTGTGATGCATATGGTATTTAACAATTTGGAGATGACTATGTAAAATAACATATGTAATAATTTTTGTCAGTGGCATTTCTTAGTTGAATAACACAGACTTGAGAAACCTTGGCAGTCTCTGTAGTGATATCTTCCTGTTTTGAAAATACTGTGCTTCTAGCCAGCAAGAAGCCTACCTTTTAAAATGCTATTTTTAAATATATTGGGGTCAGTTCACCTATGGTGGTTTTGGCTCTCCAGAAGGTGAATAGCGGCTGAATATTGGGCTGTCCCAGTATGTCTAGTATTGCGAAAGCAGATATTCAACCACAATTAATTATGATTTCAAACTCTCACAAATATATTCAGAGCATGCAGGAGGCAGCTATACTCTCCATTGTCAGGTTTCACTCTGCCTTCTCTCCTGTTCATAAAATGTTTACAGCTTTCATTCACTTCCCTGAGGCCTCCACCCAGAATACATTTAGTCCAGCTCAGAGCAGGAGTAAATCCAGCCGACCTGCTCTTTGTCCACATAGGGAGCTATAGGAGAAATTAATTTTCTCTTTCTTTTAACTCCAATGGAAAACCATGGAAGCTGGACCTGCCTCCCGCTTTCCTTCCTATCCAGTTCCATTGGGATGGAATAAGAAGAAATGTTTCACGAAAGTGTTGCAATAAAATCCTGTTCACGGCTTCTTCTGGCTGCTTTTAGTGTGACCGCAGCACATCACAACATTTCTCTGCCGGAAAGCGGTGTTGACAGCCTCCTTCACAAGCATCTCTCGGTGCACTATCCAGATTTCTCAATCTGGTTTCCTTACCCTCTCCTCCAGTTCATACCTAGAGATATGAGAGCCCAGCATAAGAACATTAACCATTCAAAACAATTCCAATTTTTCCACTTCTAGCAATGAGGAAAAGAACAGAGAAACTTTTTTATCTGAATGTTTTTAGTTTTTCTCCAGGCCTTCACATCTCTCTTCATATCTCCTGTTTCATAATCATGTTCATAAATATAGACTCCCAAATAATACCAAAATCTCACCATATAATTATAATGTACCATCAACTTTATGAAAAAAGTTTTGAAAACGATTCTATATTTAAAAAAAAAAAAAATTTTTATGAGAGATAGGGTAAGTTTCATATATTTTGATGCATGCCTCCACGGCCTTGCTTCAATTTTTTATTATAATCATCAACTTACCTCCCTCTTCCTCTCTATTTTATTCAACAATATTTTAAACAAACTTTTTTCAGATATTTAAGTAAAAACATATCTATATATCATTCAATTAACCCTCTAAACCATGTTTCAATGTCCAATTGTGAAATGTCCCCGTCAAAAAAGTTTTGATTTTACTTGTGAAGTTCAAACTAATGTCTCCTTCGATCTTTCTCAAACCCTGTTAAATTGTTCTTTCTTCAACGAAATAGATTTTCTTCTTTATCCGTTATTAAATTATTCAAACTCAATGAGTACTTTTTACTCTGAGCGTTTTATCTCTGCTTCTATTTGTTTGAACAAAAATACATCTCCATTCATTCAGGCAACATTGTTTGTGTCAATTGCAATAAGCTTTCACTACCGCCAAAGGCTATTAAAAGTATATGCGGTTTCTATCTCCTTTGGACTCAACTTAACATGGTGGGATTGTGAATCTTCTTTCCAATTATTGATGCCAAACAAACACTTATCTCTCATGTTCTCCCAACACGGTCATGTTTCGAAAAATACTCCTTTTCTTCGTCAGGGGAGTCCGCGTTTGTTCTTTACTCCTCTCTCTCAGGTAATCCAACACTGAATGATGGCATTCTTCAGAGTTGTCTTGCAGGTTCTATCGTATTTAAATAGAAAATGTATCTTTATTCCCTTCTTCACAGTTCTAATTCACGATCACTCCCCTCTCTTGCATCACCACCTGATCAATGACAGAAAAGCACAGAAAATCAAAAGAATGTTGCCTAGCCAAACTATCAACATCTATTAGTGCTTAGTGCTTCACGATGTTCTCTCAATAAGCAACTTTTATGTTCAGCAATAAATGTTTGAAACTGTTATAGGTGAATAGCTTTTTCACAGTAGGCATTCTGAAGTTTTTTTGCTCCTTCATTATGATGTCTCAAAATTGTGGGGTTTGATCTTTTCTAACCAAGGGAGTGTTTTGTGTTTTTTTTCATTTTTTTGTATACTTCATTGCCTCCCAGCTGTTTTGAATATTGGCTGTTAGGCAATGAATATGGATGCCTACATTTTTATACTGTCCCATCCTACCACGAGTGGAGCATTATCAACATTTAAGGGGCCCAGATCAATTTTATTTATTTATTTATTCATTCATTCATTCATTCTTTAATTAATACATTAATTAAATTAAATAAATTACAAGGATTTGTTACTTGATCCACTACCAGAGTACTCAAAGCAAGGTATAGAATTACCAAATAATTTGCCAGTATGAAAAAAAGCCAAACATCAATAGAGATAAGATCATGCATTAGTCATAGATCACTAGAGTTAAATATTTCCATCAGGGCAGCAGCGGATATAAACCAAAAAGTTAAACAGTATCAAGATCCAAAACAATGGGATGAAGAAAATGAGTATCACAGTACAAGGTCAATTATTTGTTTATTTATCTAAATTATTTATTGGAATTTATATTCTGCATTCTCCATATTATGTCCATTGCGGATTACATAAAAATCTTTCATAATAATAAAAACATACAATGCAAATATATAACAGCAATTATACAGACAACAATCAGAGTCATATATAAAATGCAATAGAAAATAGATTGCTTTAACATGCTTCCTAAACTATTTTAAATCTGAAAGGCATCATAATTCTGCAGCCAATGCATTCCATAAAACTGGAGACACATTAGAAAAAACCCTTGCCCATGTTGTTTGCAGCTTGCAAGACTGCACCGATGGAATACTCAACTCAGAATACTGTGACCTTAGTGTCTGCAGAGGAAGGTATTGCTTCAATTTGTTTGCTAACTCACAGGGGGCATCTCCATGCAATAATTTAAAAACAATTACTAATATTTTAAGTTGGACTTTAAAATGAATGGGCAACCAATATACTTCACAAAGAATAGGTGAAAGATGATCATTCAGTATTCACTCCGTGGCATGCTGCAATAATTGCAGGAGACAGATTTTTTTTGCTGAATTACTGTTACAGTAATCTAACTTGGACCCCACCCAGCCAGTCAGGTTTTCAGGATATCCCTAATGAATATGAATGATAAATATTTTCATACACAGGAGGTAGTGCATGCAAATAAATCTCATGCATTTTCCTTAGAGAGAACCTGAAAACCAGACTGGCTGGTGGGTCCATAGGACTGGTTTGAGCACCCTTGATATGAGAGAGAGAGGGGGAGAGGGAGAGAGGGAGGGGGGGGGGGAGAGAGAGAGAGTGTCCATCAAGCTGGGTTGAGAGAACCTTGCACAGATATCATCTTGGAGTGAGTTTCCTCACTCCAAAGGCCATCAAATCTTCGCAATGTTCGCATGCGGTAAGGGCCTATCGCATGCGTTAATGGGGCTTTTCGCATGCGTAAGCCCTTAACACATGCGAAAATGCCTTAACGCATTTTGATAAATGACCCCCTAAGTTTGGTCTTAGCTGGACAGATGGTAGGATTTGAAAATTCCTCCACACTGACTGGCTCTACGTTAGCTGGATAACTTTTTATCTGGCTAAAAAGCTATCCACCTAATTCAGCAGTGGGGCAGGGGCATTCCGGGCTGGAGTCAGCTATCCAGCTAAGGCCTGGATTTATCAAAATGCGTTAAGTACCGCATGCGATAGCAAAAGGGGCGTGTTTTATGCTAATATAGTATTTATCGCAATTTGCGATAATTACCTGTGCGAAGAGCTAAGTTAGTGCACATTGCGATACCATTTCAGATTCTGTGATAAGTGCCAAACCTGATGTATTTCCTGCATTCAACCACTGGGGGACCAGTTTTTCAATGATCCCAGACACGAGAGAGAGAGAGAGAGAGAGAGAGAGAGAGAGAGAGAGAGAGAGAGTGAGTGAGTGAGTGCCTGGTCATAATATCATGGCCCATAGGCAGGTATTTGTATCCCTAGGGTAGGCCCATCTAGTAACTCGAGGTGGGGATTAGGTAAGTGTGTAGGGGGTTAGGGGCCACTTTGACATGCTACGTGACACCTACGAACAGAGAGTCCATCAAGCTAGGTTGAGAGAACATTGCCCAAATCTCATCTTGGAGTGAGTTTCCTCACTCTGAAGGCCAGCTAATCTTCACAAGAGACCACTCTTCTGTTCGTAGGTGTCACGTAGCATGTCAAAGTGGCCCCTAACCCCCTACACACTTAACTAATCCCCACCTCGAGTTACTAGGTGGGCCTACCCTAGGGATACAAATACCTGCCTATGGGCCATGATATTATGGCCAGGTGCTCTCTCTCTCTCTCTCTCTCTCTCTCTCTTCTCTCCTCTCTCTCTCTCTCCTCTCTCTCTCTCTCTCTCTCTCTCTCTCTCGGTGTCTGGGATCATTGAAAAACTGGTCCCCCAGTGGTTGAATGCAGGAAATACATCAGGTTTGGTACTTATCGCAGAATCTGAAATGGTATCGCAATGTGCACTAACTTAGCTCTTCGCACAGGTATTTATCGCAAATTGCGATAAATACTATATTAGCATAAGACACGCCCCTTTTGCTATCGCATGCGGTACTTACCGCATTTTGATAAATCCAGGCCAGAGTGTGGCAAGGTGAGCAGTCTTTGAGATAGCCAGACCCAGGCTGGACTCCTGCAGATTTCCCATAAACTACTTTCTCAATAACAAGAAACAAAGCAAAAGCAACTCTGCTACTCTTCACAGTTCACAAAACAAATACAGAAGTACAGCATACAGTTCAGCAGTATTCTCTTTCTCTGGGCTTACTTCTCTCACTTGCGCTTCTGTTCAACTCCTGGACTTGGCTTTTTATACTCTTTTCCTAGGGTCCTCTGCCTAGGACCAAAATATAAGGTGGACCGGGCCAGTTCTCTGGTGCTGGTATTTTAACATATTCTAGGTTTCTCCTTTATATCCCTTCACACAGAGTTAGTCTTCCGAATCCCAGTATTGATCCAGGTGGACCATCAGCAGCAATGCAGACTTCTGGGGATGGCAGAGGTGCCATTTTTTAGTGTTATCTGGCTGACATATAGGATAACTTTTTAGGACATTTGAAGAGCTGTCCTGAAGTTAACTGGTTAAACTTACTTCATTAAATTTTATATTGCCGGTATATTCAGCAGCACAAAATTGCTAGCCAGGCAATGGCTGAATATGGATCGCTGTGACTTCAAGGGGCTCAGGGGTTATACCTACTGTTATTACCTCTGTTTTGTTGGAGTTTAGTTTAAGTTGGTTAGCAGTGACCAATTTCCTGATCTCCACAAATCAGCTGTTGTTCTTTTATATGGCTATCAGTGTGTCAGATACAAATGATATTAGGACCTGAATGTCATCTGCATAGACATCATATTAACACAGAAACATAGAAATGATGGCAGAAAAGGACCAAATGGTCCATCCATTCTGCCCAGCAAGCTTATGGTAGTTTCTGCTATTCCGTGTAGGTTACCCCTGTGCTTATCAGTTTTCCAGACCATAAAAATTAGGGTCCTCATTGGTTGCTGTTTGAATCCAGTTCCCCATTAAGCCTTGCCATTGAAGCAAAGAGCAATGTTGGAGTTGCATCAAAGTATCAGGCTTATTGGTGAAGGGTAGTAACTGCTGCATAAGCAAGTTAGTCCCATATTTAAGTGTTTCCCCAGACCGTAAAAGTTGGGACCCTCGTTGGTTGCTGTTCAAATCCAATTCCCCTCTTCCCCCTGCCATTGAAGTAGAGAGCCATGATGAAATTTCATCAAGTGTAAGAAGGCTTATTAGTTAAGGGTAGTAACGGCCGCATCAGCAAGTTACTCCCATGTATTCTTTTCTTCATTTCCATCCTCTAGCCTTTAGGGATCCACAGTGTTTATCCCACACCCCTTTGAATTCTTTCACAATTTTCGTCTTCACCACATCCTCCGGAAGGGCATTCCAGGCATTCCAGCATTCTCTCCATGAAGAAATATTTCCTGACATTGGTTCTGAGTCATCCACCCTGGAGTTTCATTTCATGACCCCTAGCTCTACTGATTTCTTTCCAATGGATAAGGTTTGTCGCATGTGTATCACTAAAACCTTTCAGTTATCTGAAGGTCTGTATCATATCTTCCCTGCACCTTCTCTCTTCCAGGGTATACATATTCAAATCCTTCAGCCTCTCCTCATAGGACTTCTCATGCAAACCCAAAACCATTTTGGTCGCTCTTCCCTAGACCGCCTCCATCCTTATTTTGTCTCTCTTGAGATATGGATTTTAGAATTGAATACAGTACTCCAAGAGAGGCCTCACCAAGGATCTGTACAAGGGCATTATCACCTCCTTTTTCTTACTGGTTATTCCTCTTCTATGCAGCCCAGCATTCTTCTGGCTTTAGCTATTCTCTTGTCACATTGCTTTGTCATCTTCAGATCTCCAGACACTATTACCCCAAGATCCCTCTCTTGGACTGTGTACATCAGCTTTTCACCCCCCCCCCCCCCCCCCCCCATAACATACAGCTCTTTTGGATTACTGTACCCCAGATGCATGACTCTGCACTTTTTGGCATTGAATCCCAGCTGCCAAATCTTCAACCATTCTTCCAGCTTTCTTAATTCCCTTTTCATTCTCTCTACTCCTTCAGGCATGTCCATTATATTGCAGATTTTAGTATCATCTGCAAACAGACAAATTTTGCCTTCTATCCATTCTGCAGTTTCACTCACAAAGATATCAAACAGAACTGGTCCCAAAATTGAACCCTGTGGCACTCTACTTAACATGGTTTTCTCTTCAGAGTAGGTTCCATTTACCATTATACTCTGTCTCCTATCAGTCAACCAGTTTGTAATCCATACCACCACCTTGGCACTCACTCCCAAGCTTCTCATTTTATTCACAAGCTTCCTGTGTGGGACCGTATCAAAAGCTTTGCTGAAATCCAAGTAGATCACATTGAGTGCTTTTCTAGATCCAATTCTCTAGTCACGCAATCAAAAAAATCAATCAGATTTGTCTGACAGGACCTTCCCCTGGTTAATACATACTGCCTCATGTCAGGCAACCCACCAGATTGTAGATAGTTCACTATCCTTTCCTTCAGCAGAGTCTCCATTAATTTTTCCACCACAGAGGTGAGCAAACTGGTCTGTTGTTTCTGACCTCCTCTCTGCTACCATTCTTGTGAAGTGGAACCACCACAGCTCTTCTCCAGTCAAACGACACCACTCATGTTTCTAGGGATCTATTGAACAGGTCCTTCAGTGGACCCACCAGCACATCTCTGAACTCTCTCAGTATCCTAGGGTGTATCCCATGGCCGCCTTCACTTTGTTTGCCTATCTCCTCCCTGCATTCTCTTCTGTAAATGGAGTTTTATCTACTCCAGGGGTCAGGAACCTTTTTGGCTGAGAGAGCCATAAACGCCACATATTTTAAAATGTAATTCCATGAGAGCCATACAATATGTTTAAAACTAAATACAAGTAAATGTGTGCATTTTATGTAAGATCATACTTTTAAAGTACAATAAGTCTCTGAAAATATTACCCCAGGCCTTAAGACACCAATACATCTCCTATTAGGAAAACGGACCAAGTCAGGCTGCTATAGAGTCCTACACAGAAACTACACGCCAGCAGAAAACCTCACCTGAATCACGTGCTGTCCCTCACCTAACATAGAATAAAGAGACCAAAACGCATAACAAGAAGCATGCAGACAAAAACTGAATTGGAAACTGCAACAAGCCAGAGTCTCTGTATGCAGTGTAACAAGGAAAAAGAAACAATCACACATCCTTATAAAACAAATCAAGAAATATAAAATCATCAGCAGTAAAACTGTACTAACAAAAAGACATATTTCGAAACAGCTGATGAGTGGAATATCCAATAATTAAAAACTCATATAAAACATTTCCAGATACCAACAAATATTTCAAAATAGCAGACACAAAGATCCAGTAATGAAAATAATAAGGATACAAAAATTTTTTTGCTCTGCATACCTGGGAACGTTTGATATCCAGGTGTCCTGAGATTGTTCTGAATTAGCAGGAGGTGGGGTGGTTTGCTTGGAACTTTCTCCTCTCTCAGTCACATACCAGCGCTCTCTCTCACACTGGCTCTCAATGACACACCTATACACACATGCTCTCAGTCACTCACATATACAAATGTTTTTTCTCTCTCACTTATATAGGCTCTTAATTACACATTTACATACATGCTGTCTATCTTTTCACGCTTACACACACACAGGCTTTCAATCACACACAGACTCTCATTCACATGCTTACAAACATGTCCTCTCTTTCTCTCATTTACACACAGGCTCTCAATCACATACTCACATGCTCCCTCACCTAAATCAGCTCTCAATCACACACATACACACATGGTCTCTCTCTCTCATTTAAACACAGGCTCTCAATCACATACTCACATGCTCCCTCACCTAAATCAGCTCTCAATCACACAGACACACATGGTCTCTCTCTCTCATTTAAACACAGGCTCTCAATCACATACTCACATGCTCCCTCACCTAAATCAGCTCTCAATCACACAGACACACATGGTCTCTCTCTCTCTCATTTAAACACAGGCTCTCAATCACATACTCACATGCTCCATCACCTAAACCAGCTGTCAATCAGACACAGACACACATGATCTCTCTCTTACTTATACACACAGGCTCTTAATCATACATACACATGATCTCTCTCACACACAAAGGATCTCAATCATACACACATACTCTTTCAAACAAACAGGTTTTCAATTACAAACTTACACATACAGGTTCCCAATGGTAAACTTACATTCATGCTCTCTCTCTCACAGGCAGGATCTCAATCACAGACATACTCTCTTTCACATATACAGGCTCTCAATCATTCACATACATGCAATCTCTCACTCACACACACAGGATCTCAAACACACATGCTTGCTCGCTCATTCATTCACTCTCTCTCTCCCCCTTCCCCCCCCCCCCCCCGGGAACTCGCGGCAGCAGCAGCCACCTCCCAACGCTAACCTCCTTCATTTTCAGCCCTCGCGGAGGCGAAGGCGGAGTCCCATCGGCCCGCGGTTGAAGATTTTCATTTTCCTCCGAGCCGCGCTGCAGTCTTCTTCCCGTCGGACACTAGCGTGCCTGCGCGGTCTTCCCGCGCAGGCACCCGATGCTCTCCACTTCCTCTTCCGGGCCGCGGGAAGAAGAGAGCACCGGCTCTCTTCTTCCCGCGGCCCGGAAGAGGAAGTGGAGAGCATCGGGTGCGCTGGCACCCGGCTGACACCCGATGACTCCCGCGCAGGCACCCGGATGACTCCAGTCGGCGTGCTCTCTTCTCCTCCCCCCCGCGGCCCGGAAGAGGAAGTGGTGAGCATCGGGTGCCTGCGCGGAAGAAGGAGACCACGCTAGTGTGGTCTCTTCTTCCCGCGGAGGCACCCGATGCTCTCCACTTCCGGGCCGCGGGGGGGGGGGGAGAAGAGAGAGCACGCCGGTGCCGCTGATTCCAGCTGTCCTGCCGCGTTCCGCCCGGGCTGACAGCATTTTTAAGCCCGGGCGGCGGAGGACCGGGGAGCAGCTGGGTCAGCGGGGAACCGCGAAGTATGGCGACACTTGTCTGCGAGCCAGATGCAGCCCTCAAAAGAGCCATATCTGGCTCGCGAGCCATGGGTTCCCGACCCCTGATCTACTCCATGCCATTTACGGTCTTAAGCAGCAACGGTCCTTCTTCAGGGTCTTCTTTAGTGAATACCGAACTGAAGTATTTTTTAAATATTTCTGCCATTTCTTTGTCACTCTCTACACATTGCTCCTTGTCACCTTTCAATTTCACGTCTGACTTCCCTTCTTTCATTGATATATCTGAAAAATGTTTTGTCTCCTCACTTTACCTCTTTGGCCATACCTTTCTTCCACTTGACCATTTTATTTCCTTATTTCTTTCTTTGTCTCCCTCAGTTTTGACAGATATTCTTCCCTATGTTCCTTTTTTTGGGAACCTTTATACTTCTTTAAAACTATTCTTTTTGCCTTTATTTTTTTCAGCCACCTCCTTAGAGAACCAGATCATTTTCTTTTTCCTTTTACTCTTGTTTACTTTTCTAACATATAGATTTGTTGACATTGTAATAGCTCCTTTTAATTGGCTCCCTATTGTACCACTTCACCCATTTTCTCTCAGTCTTCCAATTCTTCCTCCAGGTTCGTCCCCATTTTGACAAAGTCTGTATTTTTGAAATTCAAAACTTAGGTCTTCTGTGTGCTATTCACCATCTGATGATCACTGGTGCTCAGGTGAGCCCTTACCCAAACATTAGAGACATTACCACCATTAGTGAGCACCAGAACAAGTATTACTCCCTCTCTCATGGGTTCCATTACCATTTGTTTGAGCAGAGTCCCTTGAATGGCATCCACTATCTCTCTACTTCTCACTGATTCCACAGAAGGGATACTCCAATCCATAGTGAAGTTCAGATTTCCTAAAAACTTCATTTAGTGGTTTGATAAAGATGAGGAACAGGATTAATCCTGGTGATACACCACAGACAAAAGAGGAGGAATCACCCGCAATGACCTGGTTAGAAACAACCAAAACCATTTTAAGGCTGGACCTACAACACCAATACTGTACAGCAGTGTTTCCCAACCAGTGTGCCTTCAGAACTGATTAGACGTGCCATGGAAAAATCACTACTGCCTAATGCTCAGATCCAGGACATCACTGGGTCCTGTGCTCAGCACCTCAAAGAAACAAGAGGAACCAATGAAGGCTCTTAAAGATGTAGGAGCTCCTTTCTGAGAACATGTGTAATCATGCATGCCACTTCATCCTAGATACCGTATGAACCTTGGAGTGTCGTAATTAATGGGCAGCAGGTAGGGCACACATAGCTGGGACCTGCTTTGTGCACAGCACACAGCACCTCCTCATCTTCCCCTTCCTGTATTTCCTCCTTTGAGTTCGTCCAGCCTCTATTTTATCCTCAGGGTGAGAGAGATGGAGACCATGCACCGAAAACTGGATATGACGCCTTCTGAGTGTTAGAAGCTGCAGCAGTGGAGGTAACTAATTGATCAGCTGCCTACACTGCACTGACTTTTCCCTTCTGCACTTGCATATAGAGGGAAATGACCTGTTGTGATGAGTTCATTTGTGTTTCTAGCCTCTCTCTCTATTTGCTTTAAAATTTGACAGAGAACCTGGTGGGGCTTTTGGTGCTTCTCTAGCTCTTCTTTTGACCATATGAGTATTCTCCATGTCCGCATTGCCTGCTCCATGGAGGTTGGTGTGCCACACATTTTTATTAATTATATATGTGCCTTGGGCTTGAAAAGGTTGGGAAACACTGCTTTACAGCTTTCTTATTAGGATGTCATGTTTAATGGTATGAAATGTAGCCTAAATATCAAATAAGATCGGGGTAGAGGATTTCCTGTATCAGAGGCCCTGAAGAAATCATCTAGTAAAGCTAGGAGCATAGCTTCTTGTTGTGGCCCTTTCTGAAATCTGACTCATATTTATTAAGAACTCGCCTTTCCTCCAATAGGGTCTGAAGTTGAAGAAAGGCTACCTCTTCAATATTTCTGGCCAGCAGTAGGGTGATAGGGTCCTAAAGTTTTCTTAGAGGAGACATAGCTGAGAAGCATTCCTTGATGTTTGCAAATAGAAAGCTTTGGAGTAGGGGGCAAGAAGAGCAACAATAGTCACTGTTTAACCTCCGGATGCATTCATTTTGTTTGTATATAGCAAGTTTACCTCCAGGATTACTGACATGCATCCCTGTTCAGCTCACTGATAGCAGGAGATGTTCATGGCTTCCTGGTCTAGAAGACACTATGCTGGCCAATATGTGTGATGGATGCGTTGTAGAAGATGACAGCATATTTGCAGGAGTGGGATGGATGACAGCAGAACCTCTCTGTTATGAAGTGACAGCTAGGGATGCAAGGCAGGTGATTCAGCAATGGAGTGATAAATAAAACTCCACTGTCTAGTCCTCTTAGCCTTTCTGACCTGTGTGAAAGGGGATTGTGAGGCTGTGAGGCCATCACCTCAAACAAAGAAGTGGAGGATTGCATGGTGTGTGTAAGTGAAAGTTGCTAGTATCCTGTGAATGTTGTCCCTTCATGAAGAGGAGAGCTGTGGGGGAAAGATGCAGAATAATGTTTGAGGAAATGGGAACAAGTGTGAGGGATTGTTTTTTTTGTATTTCAACAAATGCTTTCATTGCATGCCTGTAGTTTCACATGCCTTGCAATTTATTAAGACATTGTCATTTGTTTTCTGACTTTCTGTGTATGTGAGTGCTGGGGTTTTCCCCATTGATTCTTATGGTACCAGGGCAGGTACATGTTTCAGAGGATACAAATGAGACAGAAGACAGGCAGGCATTTTTCTTTTCTTTTTGTTAGCTCATGCTGACATCATAGCCCGAGCATGCTCAGTCTGATTACCCTGTCTTTTACTATAGGGGATGGATGTCACCCAAGTATAATAAAATTCATGCATTAGGAAATGAGGCAATTGATGCACTCTGCAGCTTGGTGAAGGATGGGCCTGAAAAGCCTTATTGTAGGAGTAATTTTGTAACATCGTGCGTAAGTTAGCCAACAAATATGTGCATAAGTTACACCAAAATTTCAAAGCAGACTTACGTGCATAAGTCTGCTTTGAAAATTAACCTGGAAAAACTACATGCAACCAAATCAGGTGAACTTTTGAGTCATAGGGCTCACACTCGGTACTGGGAGTCCATACTGTTCAATCTCTTTTTTGCTTTCCAAGCTTTTGGGCATTATGCATATTCTCTTCTTGTGAGTACACATACAAAAGCTGGAAACTGGTGATGTTCCAACATAAAACTTTATTGAAGCATGGCTCCAACATGAACAATGCAACAATGCAACACTTGGTACAAGTTTCTCATAATGCAGCTTACAAATTGTAAATATGTGAAACTGTAGTCCCTTAATCTCACCCTTATGGATGCTTCTTTCTCCTTAGATGAAATGTGAAGCCAACTTAGGTAAACTGAAATAGGGTCTTTCTCTTCCAATTTGGTTTCTCTTCTACAATATCTGGGATCCAGTGCCTCTCCAAGTATTCTTCCCGCCTCTCCTTTATACTCTATGGGCACTTCTTTTGCTGTTTGAGAGCACCAGTTCCTCCTTTCTTTTCCTGGTTATGAATGATACCAGCTTGGAATCTACTCTTCTCAACCAACTGCCAAATAGCCAAAGGAATCCCTCAGATGGAGAAAGTACCTGAATGACTTAAAAAAAACCCAACAAAAACCTTCACTCCTCTCTGTACACCTCTGGGTACAAAGGCAGAATAATCACTACAAAAATCACACTGTGAGTAAAAATTCAGAGAGAAATAATCAGTCACAGAATGTGAGTTGAAATAAATCTTTTAGGGCCTCATTTTCTAAAATATCACAGGCCAGTGATACTTTAGGGAATGAGGGGCGGGGGGCCGAAATGGGGGGCAGGACTGCGCTAGCCGGCAGCGATCGCACGGTCGCGGTGCGATCGCTGCCGGTTTCGCACCCAATAGCGCCACCATAGAAAGTGTAGCTATTGGGCGCGAACTCGGACGCGAAAAGGGCCTTACCTTTTCGTCGTCCGCAGCGTCTTCGCAGAGTCGGCCCCGGTGACACCCCGACTCCTCCTCTTCCGGGGCCGACTCCACCCCCATTTTGGTATCACACGCGATAAGGGACTTTTCGCATGCGAAACATCCCTTGTCGCGTGCGATCCGGATGGAAAATGAGGCCCTTAGTGACTAAGGGCCGGATTTTAAAAAGGTTATGCGTGCCGGGCCTATTTTCAAAAGGTCTGGTGACACACGTAAAGCCCCGGGACACGTGTAAGTCCCAGGGCTTGCAAAAAGGGGCGGGGCAGGATCAGGCTCAGGCTCCCGGCACAGCGGCCATATTGGTCGCTGTGCTGGGGATCATGTGTCGGCTGTTGGCCGGCAGGCGCAAAAGGTAAAACAAAAATTTTTTTTGGGGGGGGGTTAGAGTAGGGCTGGGGGGGGAAAGGTTAGGGGAAGGGGTGGGAAGGTCAGGTTAGGGGGAAGGGAACAGGGGAAGGCTGAGCGGATCGGCGCGCACAAGGTGCACAGTGCACCCCTTTGCACGCACCGACTCCAGATTTTATAACTTGTGCGCACAAGTTATAAAATAGGGTGTACATGTGCACGTGCCAGGTAGCGCACGAATATGTACGCCTGTGCGCAACCTTTTAAAATCTACTCCTAAGACTATTCGGCTAAGGTTTTGGGCCTGTACCATAAAACTGATAATTTACACAGACGCTAGGATTCACTTGCTAATATACAAGCAGGAACAAGCCATTGCAGCAGCTTCCTGTAGGGTGTGCCATTACAGAGATGGTGCATTCCTCCACACTACCTTGACCTAATTACTAGGCTATACTACTTAGTAATGATTCCAGTGGGGACCTACATATATGCACAGTTACACCTACTATTTGGTATGCATAAGACTCCATCCCCGGAAAGGCCTGTCCCCTATGCACATAAATGCAAAGTACAAATTTCAAAGAACTCAACACGGCCTATGTACATTTGTATATGGCCGCATGGAGGTCTACCACAGTATTTCATTACTTGCACGTATCAGGTATGTAAAAGGGATGTGAATCGTGTGCCCGATCGTTTTAACGATCGGGTTCGGCTGGGAGGGGGGGGGGGGAAATCTGATCGTTAGAGATGTGAATTGGGATCGGTTCTGATTCCAATTCACATCACTAATTTTTTTTTAGTGAGGCCCGCGCCAATAAAAAACCCCGACGGTCGGCCCCTGTGACATTGTGAGGGCAAAGGTAGCACCGGCACCATTTTGAATACTGGCAATACGGCCCGAGTGCAGGAGGTCGCTCCCGGACCCCCGCTGGACTTTTGGCAAGTCTTGTGGGGGTCAGGAGGCCCCCCCAAGCTAGCCAAATGTCCCTGGGGGTCCAGCAGGGGTCCGGGAGCGATCTCCTGCACTCAGGCCATATTGCCAATATTCAAAATGGCGCCGGCACTACCTTTGCCCTGTCACATGGTAAGGGCAAAGGGCCATCGGCGCCATTTTTTTTAGCGCAGCTGATGGCCTGGGAACGGGAGATCGCTGCCCGCGGCCCCCCTGGACCACCAGGTATGTGTAAAAAGTTTTTGGGGGGGGCGGGAAAGTGGGGGAGGCTAAGGGGGTAATTTTAAAGGGTCGGGTGGGGTTTTTTTTATTGGGCCATCGGCACCATTTATATTAGTGGCAGCCAAAATGGCGCCAATGGCCCGAGAGCGGGAGATCGCGCCAGGACCCCCCACTGGACCACCAGGTAATTTAAAATATTTTGGGGGGGTTCGGGAGGGTGGGGGATTTGTTTTAAAGGGTCGGGGTGGGTTTAGAGGTTGCTTTGGTGTGCCGGTTTTCCCGCCCTCCCCCGATTTACGATTTTTCACGATAAATCGGGGGAATTTCTATTGTATCGCGACTCTAACGATTTTTGACAATTTAAAAATTATCTGACGATTTTTTTAAATCGTCAAAAAACGATTCACATCCCTAGTATGCAAGTCATTCTTTATTTTCACAAGTAAACTATTCATGTATATTTTAAAAATAGGTGGGTAAAGTATGCGCGTTCAAAACCGCTTTCAGTTTTGTTTCACTGCTCTTCAGCAATTTGCTGTGAATGATATATGCTTTTATTTTATTGTTGCGATGCAATATCTTGCTGGTGCTTTTGTTTAGTTTTACTTTGTTTTAATTTTCCCAGGTGGGCTACTCTCTTTTCTCTTTTTTTCTCTATACTTCTTGTTCTAATCTATTTGTCTGGGCTATGATCCCTGATTTTTATAACCTTCCATTTTTTGTATGGCTAGGTTAATTTTTTTGCCAGTTTGGGAATCAATTTCGTGGCATATATATAACTATGGGCTTGATTTACTAAGTCTTTTCTGCCATTCTGTGTCTATGGGAAAAATGCTTAATAAATGAGGCCCTATGTATGTAATGCCACACATTCTTCAGGATGTCAGTGCAACTTCATGGTTTATAGTGATTAGATTCTTTTGTTTTGTTTATATAGGTTATTTGCTTTGAATTTTAAGTTTGATAATGGCTAAAGATATTAAAATGATTTCTTTAAATGTCAAGGGCATGAACCATTCAATCAAACATAAGAAGATTCTAAATTACTATAAGAAATGTAATGCTGACATTCTGTGCCTTTAGCAGACTCATTTGTCTTTATCTGAAGGTCTGAAGCTGAAAGATGGTTGGATTGGGGTTGGAATATTTTCTGCTGCTGACAGGAAGAAAAATGGTGTTTCCATTTTATTTAAGAAGATACTTCAGATTCAGATTATTTCACAGTTTTCAGATGTTGAGGGTAATCAGGTTCTTGGTAAAGTTTCCATAAATGGGAAAAATGTGCTATTATGTAATATCTATGCTGCTGACATCAATTATCCTGTCTTTTTTCAGTCTTGCTACCCAGATTTCTGAATATGATGGTCTTCTAGCCACTAGATCTTAACCAGCCATCAGATCTTACATTAGACAGACAATCTGATTGATAGCCAATTCATACTAAATCTCTAATAGCTATTAAAATATCAGTCTTGTGGACTAGTAGAGTCTTAGCATTTGATGCATGATACTAGTAAATATTTTAGTTTTTTCTCCTTGTATACAAGAATTGACTATTTTTTTGATATCCACTGCTTTAGTGTTAGCCATTACTAATGCATATCTACCCAACAGTGGTTTTAGATCACATGGCTGTGACTATTTTTATTCTGTGGCAGGAAATGGAGGATCTTGTATGCTAGAGTTGGCCAACTCCAGTCCTCAGGACCAAAACAGGTCTGGTTTTATGATATCCACAATGAATATGCATGAGATGGATTTGCATGCACTGCCAACCATTATATGCAAATCTTTCTCATACATATTCAAAATGAGTATTCTGATAACCTGGCCTATTTGTGGCTCTCAAGGATGGGAGGTGACCACCCCTAATGTACATATTTGGAGATTCAATAGTGGCCTTTTGTCTGACAAGGAATTTATTACATACATGAAATGTGCTTTTGAGGTCTATTTTATAATAAATGATGCAGGTATACATATTTTGCTGTAGTCTGGGATGTAATTCAAGGTTATATTATTCATTTCAACACCAAAAATATAAAGAACAACTGAAAGAGTTGAATAGGCTGGAAAAAGAAATTGAGGCTCTTGAGTTCCAACATATCCAAAATAAAGATCTTCTCTTCAATCTTTTAATTATCAGTATAATAAAAGTTTAAGGTAACATGTGGATAGTTCCATCTTTTTTCCAAAAGCAAGATATTATTTTGAGAATAAAAAGTAGTAGGCTTTTGGCACATTTTGTAAATGCAAGAAAATCTAAACAGAACCTGTGCTATCCTGAATAAAAAGACAAAATTAACTGTTTGTGCCCATGAGATACTGGAACACTTTAGGGGAATTTTATGCTAAACTTTATTCTTTGAGGTTGTCTATCTCTAATGGTATGATTGATGCTTTCCTAGATGATCTGGTATATCTTAATCTATCCCAGACTGACAGATTATATCTAAAGAGATTGCATCAGCCATCAAAGTTCTTCAGTTTAATAAGTCTCTAGGCCCTGATGGCTTTTCAGTTCTTTTATAGGCTGTTTACTAATGAGTTAACCCCATCTTTTTTACTTCTTTGTGTGTGATGAACAAGCTAAAGAATCCTTTACTGAGGCTTTGATCACAGTAATAACGAAGCCTGGAAGGGGTAGCCAGTTAGTGCAAAGTTAAATACTCATTTCTCTTATTAATTTGGGTTGCAGCATTTTTGCAGAAGTCTTTGTGTTGCAATTGGAGCCAATTATTGGTACTCTCTTGCACATAGTGATCAATTGGGTATTCTTAAGGGTTGGCTCTTGTCTGAAAGTGCTCAATTATTTACCAATATTATGCATTTTGGGAAGGCTATGAAAGGATCCCTGCTGTATGTATCTTTAGATGCTGAAAAAGCCTTCAGTAGTGTAGAATAGTGTTATATTTTCAAGATTCTTGGCAGGTTTGGGTGTGGAGAGGATTTTATTAAAATGGCTTAGGTTCTACAGTATACACCTTTCCTGTTGCAAGGATAGTCACTTATCAGTAGATGTCTGATCAGTTAAGTCTCTTTTGTGGTAAAGAAATATAGAAATGAAAGCAGAAAAGGTCCATCCAATCTGCCCAGCAAGTTTATGGTAGTATCTGCCACGTCATAAAGGTTGTCCTTTGTTTCCTTTTTTTTGTTTAATTGGAGCTTGAAACTATACTCTCTGCTATTCATCAAAATAATGTCATCTCTTAGATCAAATTAGATAAAATAGAGTGTAAATTGTTGACTGATAAGGATGATGTACCTTTGTACATTTCTGAACTCTAGGTGTCATTCCCTGCTTTATTGGTATTATGTCAATAGTTTTCTGCTGTCACTGGATATAAAATTAACTGGGAGAAATTAGTTCCATTAAACCTTGACTATAATTTGGATGTTGTTAAGCAATTTAATTTTAAGTGGTCTCTTCAGGAGATTAAGTATTTGGGGGTTATGTTTCATAAGGATCGCCAAAATATGATGTCACTAAACACAGATCAAGTCTTATCATTATGTAAAGAACATATCAAGACCTAGTCATTGTTACATTTCTATGGTGTGGTAGGAAAGATTCTACTAGTAAGATGATAGTCACCCCCTTTGTTAATTATTTGTTGAGTTTGATCCACTTTCTTTATCATTGATTATTTTATTCTAGATTGGAGAAATCATTTTCTCATTTTCTTTATAAAAGGAAAACTCTAAGCTTGTTCTTCTTAAACTAATAGCTTGTAGGATTTGTGATAGTGTTGGCTTTCCTAACATTTTGCTTTATCATAAAGCATTTATTTTGATTTCCACAGGATTCTGGTTATTTGTACATGAAGACTTTGTGTTATGCCCACATTAGATTAAGGTAGAAGCTAAGATAGTGAGCACCTTCCACCTTACTATATGGTTGGGATAGAATTATCAAAACATTTTGAAAAATATCCATTTATATTGGATACATATAAGGTACTCTGTGACCTGTATGGAAATTTCTTATTCCTTGAGCTAGAACAAAAAAATATTTTTTTTGGTTTAACTCGCAATTTAAAGTGTCATCTGTTGACCGTCTTGGCTTAGAAAGGGATATGGTACATTGATTTATGATAAAGCAAAATGTTAGGAAAGCCAACACTATCACAATTAACATAAAGTAACATAGTAATGATGGCAGATAAAGACCAAATGGTCCGTTCAGTTTGCCCAGCAAATTGCTCATGGTAGTAACTGTCACTGACGCTCTGTGTAGGTTACACTTATGTGTTCTGTTAAGGGTAGTAACTGCCACACCATGTGGGTTTTACCCATGCTTTCTATTAAAGGTAGTAACTGCTGGTTACCCCCTTACAGAAATGTTACACCAGACCCTTTCATCATTTTCAACCTCAATCCTTTAGGGATCCACAGTCCCATGCCCCTTTGAATTCTTTGACTGTTTTTGTCTTCACCACCTCTTGTGGAAGGGCATTCCAAGCATCCACCACCCTCTCTGTGAAGAAATATTTCCAAATATTGGTTCTGAGTCATCCCCTATGGAGTTTCATATTGTGACCCCCTAGTTCTACTGTTTCCTTTTTAACAGAAAAGCTTGGGAGTTTGTGCATCATTAATACCTGTCAAGTATCTGAAAGTCTGTATCATATCTCCCTTGCACATCTTCTACTCCAGGGTATACATATTTAGATCCTTCAGCTTTCCTCGTAGGTCTTCTGAAACAGACCCCACTCCATTTTGGGCAACTTCTGCTGGACTGCTTCAATCCTGTCTCTATCATTTTTGAGATACTCTCCAGAAATGAACAAGGTACTCCAGGTGAGACCTCACCAATGGACCTGTACAGGTACATTATCACCTCCCTTTTCCTGCTGGTTATTCCTGCAGGTAAAGGAAGGTGATAATAATAATACTACATGGATAAATTGATTTTGAATAATACATAATTATCCTTTTGGAAAGGTTCTGTCCAATTTTTTAAGTGGACTCAGTTAAAACTAGTTTAGCATTAAGTGATCTGGAAAATTTGCCTGACTTCAAATTTGTTATACATAACAGGTTTCAGTTCATGTAGCATTTAAATTATATTGAGAGGTTTGAGAAATATGAATGCATTGGGCCCTCTGGACACCTATAAAACTGTTTAGAGCTGAATTAGCTAAGTCCATGGTTTCCCAGCATTGTAAATCTATAGGCACCTTAACCCATGTGCTATTTTACTGTGGTAATGTTTTTGTTTTTTGAACCAAGATATGGAAGAGCATATCTGAAATATTTAGGATCACTGCTGCTTTTGCTTATAAGATCATCATTCTTAAATCTTCTGTACTTAAAGACCATCTATATCTTAGACAATCAAAGTTATTAGACATTCTTTTATTAATTGTATTCGATTTAACTTTGGCAAATTGGAAAGATGGCATTTTAATTGATTTTAATTACTGGTGGAATGGAGTATGTATTCGAGAGTGTTCCTGCTGAAAAATCAAATTAATTGTTTGCCCATTTGAAAATTTGGAAACTTGTGGATGTCTTTTGTAGCATTTTGAATTGATTGTTTCTTCTTCCTAATGGCTTGTTCATTTATTGTTGTAATTTGATGTTATATATTTTTATGAAAATTCAATAAATGCATCTTCTGCTCCAGCTTTAAATGGCAAATATTTTTATTTGCCAGCCTACCCTAATAGTGTTTGCCCCAGTCTATTTTCTTGATGCAAAATAGGTGAATTGACCCCATCATATTTAGATGTTTAAAACACACTACATTTATTTTAGTAACCAAATAGTTTTTCTTCAACAATGCACTTTTAAAATGTCTTCTTTCACAGAGGTGACTTGAAGTTGCAGCTGCCTTATAACAGAGCATCTCATTGGTCACATGGCCTACGGTGCTTCTGAGGAGACTCGGGGGCACAGAAGCTACAGTTTGTGGCTTAGTATTTTCTCTGATCCAAGAAAGCTTTTATAAGGCTTTTTTAAAAGCTTTGCCAGGTCTGGGGTTGTTTTTGTACTTTTTTTAATGCCCCTGATTAAACACTTCTTTTTTTTTTTCCTTGATCACACAAGCCTCTTACTCACTGCAGGTTTCCAAGTTATGCAGTGAGTAGGAGGCACAGCTGTTTTAACTGGTGAACTATCAAGCAGCAGCAGTAGTATCTAAATTGTGCAAATTACTAGTGATGCTGCCTTCACTTTAGCTCTGTTGCTTCCTCTGTTGGTCTTATTTTTCTTTTATGTTCTATTACATAGTTTTCATTATCATTGCACCCTTTTGAAACAAATAGTGGGATGCATCACTTTTCAAAAATTAAAAAAAAAAATATTCCCCACAATCATTTTTTCATGCTATATGAATACATAGATTCATTGTATCAGGAATGGCAAAACTAGAGAAATATTTACAAACTTTAAACACCTAAGGATTTAGATAAAAATCAGAACCAGAAAAGGAGGATATTTAGTGAATCTTTATTGATTTAATTCCCAGTTGCATTTTATAAAATATTCTTGGCTAGTTTTGTTGCTTGAAGAATGCTTGTAGCCAAATGGAATGGTTTAAGAATGCAGAGGTTCCATGGCTCATCATGGGCAACATCATACATTCATTCACTGTTAACTCTGGCCTGATTTTAAAACTTGAATAATAGTCAGCATTCAAATCCGGGGGCATTTTACTCACTGCTAACTATAGAGAGGTCCACATTCAAAACCATTTAGCTGCATAACCTATAAGTTAACTAAGTGGAAATTTTTTGAATAATGAGCCACTTATCTGGCTATAATTTAGCTGGATAAAAAAAATGAAGCATTCCAGGGTGGTCCTAAGTTATCCAACTAACTTAGTCAGTCTTTAGTTGTAATTGGCTGAATTATCCGGGTAACCCTGGACCTGCTTTAGAGCAGTTAGAAAGTTATCTGGTCTTGTGTGTAGCTGCATAACTTTCCACTTAATCAGTTATCTTCAAAGATATCCAGTTAAGTGGTACTGTTAATTTTATAAAGGGCCTTACAGGCCTGTGTCCCAATTCCCGCACCCCTCCCAAATACTGGACCTTCCGGGTTTAGCAGCCAAACCTTCACTGGACTTAAAAAAAAAAATTGTGGGGTCACAAATCAGCCCCCCTCTCTCCCCTTTTCTTATTAAATAAGGCTCCTTCCTAATCTTCCCACCCACCTGCAACCCCAGAAACACAAACATCCTCTGGACTCTGAAAAACCCTGCCAGGAGTGAGGTATCTCTTACCTGCTCCTGGCATACCTGAGAACCTTTGATTTTCAGTCACCCTGAGATTACCATGAATGCAAAGGGGGGGGGGGGGGGAAGGGATTAGATGTGCACAAACTTTCTCTCATACACACAAACATTAACACACTAAACATGTTCACAATCACTTTCACACACACACACACACACACACGCACACGCTCATTCCTCATTCTCTAACATTCTCACATGCTCAATTACATCTTTACTCCTCTCATTTTCCCACATATACACACTCTCACACACATGCTCACTAACTCACTTCTCTCCCACTTCCATGCATACACATGCCCACTCACCTCACACCATGCTCATTCACACTTTCACTTCTCTTCCTCCTGCACAAACACACACACACACACACACTCTCACAGACATGCTCGTTCCCCTCCCCCCTGATATACTCCCTCCCTATGCACACACCCATTCACATACATACACACACACACACCTGCCCTTACATACACAGATACATGCCCCTTCACATATACACACACATGCACACATGCCCCCTTCCCTCACTCACTACCTCTCCCCAGCTCAAACTTACCAGTAGCAGCAACCTCCTCCTGGGGTTGATGGGAAGACTCCTTCTTCCAGCCAATAGCATCAGCAGCAGCATCTTCTACTTCTGCTGCTACTGGCCTCCTCCCTTCTTCCTGTCCCCACAGGCCAATCGGAGGCCTCTTCCCTGCCAGCTCAGTCAGGAAAAAGGGAGGAGGCATATCATTGGTCAGCAGGCACAGAAAGGCCTCCGATTGGTCACAGGGCACTGAAAAGGAAGGAAGCACTCACTTGACCCATGTAGGCCAATCAGACACCTTCTAGACTGGCTGCTTCACTTGCGCAGCAGCATCAGGGCACCCGGAGATTATAGGTGTTGGCCCAGAGATCCAGCAATTCCATTAGAATGCCAGATTCTCTGGGTCAAATCCACAGTTCCTAGGTATGGCTCCTGGCGCTTCCAGCATTGTTCTGATAAGAGAAGCTCTGCTTCGCAGTGCTGGAAGAGTAAGCTTCAGGTAGCTTACACTTCCAGTGCTGCTCTTGTCAGAGCAGCACTGGAAGTGTTGGGAGCAGGTAAGAGAGAACTCACTCCCGGTAAGGGTTTTCAAGGTCTGGAGGGGTGTGTGTGTGTGTGTGTGTGGGGGGGGGGGTTCATGTTCTCAGGTTGTGGGTGGTGGGTGAGGGATGGGAGGTAGCCTTATTTTAAAAAATATAGGGAAGAAGAAGGAGGAGGCCGATTTTTGATTTCATGATATATTTTTTGTAAGTCTTCGGTGGGGTTTTGTAGAGTGGGGATGCTCAGCTCTGCAGGGCCAGTTATGGCATATTAGGGACGGGGGTGGGAATCGGGCCCTGCTCTGTATCGAGTCACATGCCAAGTTTTCTAATGTCTGAGATGGCTGTAACCAGCTCTTGGCCGAGTTCACCCAGTCTCGTCCCAGAAGCAAGGAGTTCATCTTGCAAGATGCCAAGTGACTTTCTTCGCCATGAACATCTAAACAGCACTGACACAGATGTAATGAGAGTGATGGCTGGATTGCCCTTATATGACAGAGTGTTTCTGCCAGAGAGTTTTACTCAATTTCAAGCCCTGAGAAGGACTACTCGCCCGACGGTGTGATTTTACCTGCAAGTCCTGGGATCGATGGCATTGGATATAGTCCCCTGGGCGAGGGCACACATGTGGCCCTTTCAGAACATGTTGCTCTCCTAGTGAAATCCACAGGCACAGGGGTTCACAGTGAAACTCCACTTGCCACTGGACAAGAGTGTCCAATTGCAGTGGTTGGTTACAAGTAGATCATCTCAGGAAGGGGGTTTTCTTGGAGACACCAGACTGGTTAGTGCTCACAACAGATGTGATTCTCCTGGGTTGGGGGGCTCGCTGTCAAGTTGGCACTGCAAGTTCATTACAATGCTGAGGAGTGGCAGTGGACAAGCAATTGGTTGCAGTTTGCTGAGTGATTGGAAGCTTGGGCGGTAGGGATAAAGTCAGGCAATGCCACAGCGGTGGCCTATATCAATCATCAAGGCAGAACCAGAAGGCAAACAGGTATCAGTAGAGGTAGATACGTTCATGGTGTGGGCAGAACAACATCTCCAGGACATATCTTCCTCCCACATTGTCGGAAAGGGTGCTGTAAGGGCCAACTTCCTCAGCAGTCAAGTCTTGGGACCCAGGAGAGTGGGACAAAGACAAAGCCAGTGAACTCATAGTGACGCACTGGGATCACCCATACCTGGACTACTGGTGACCTTCAGCAATGAGAAGATACCACAGTTCTTCAGCCGCAGAAAGAATCTGAGAGGGCTGGCATTAATGCTCTCGTTCAGATTTGGCTGCGGAGCGGAGTGTTGTATGGCTTCCTGCCATGGCCGATGATAGGCAGGGTCATTCAGAAGATTACAGGTCAGACTGAAACTGTACATCCAGTGGCTCCGGACTGGCCTCAGAGTCTGTAGTATGCTGATCTCCAGAGGCTACTGGTGAACAGTCCTCTCAAGCTACCACTCAGGAAGGATCTGTTGCATAGGGAGTCCATACTACATGATGATCTGGGATGGTTTTGTCTTACATTTTGGTCCTTGAGAGGGCTTAGTTGCCAAGGTATGGTTATTCTTTTATAGTGATTTCAACTTTGCTGCGTGCCAGGAAATTATTTCTACACCTTTAGCTTATGTTAGTTTAGAGAGTGTTCAAGAACTGGTGTGAGATGAAAGATTCTCCCCCTCAGTTGGTTTGGCCTTTAATACTCTGAAGGTGCAGGTAGCAGTTCTTGTTTGCTGTAGGGGGCGAGCCAGTTGGTGGAACTTTGTCTTCCCATCCAGATGTGGCCAGGTTTTTGAAGGCATTTAAGCATCTATGTCCTTCCTTATGGCTGCCAGTGCCTTTTTGGGACTTTTAATCTGGTCTTGTGTTTTTTTTGGCGGGTCTTACATTTTGGCAACTGCATGGTCTCACTTTGCAGCTGCTCATCTTCAAAACAGTTTCTCTCAGATCAATATGTTCAGCTTGAAGAGTCTCTGAGCTGCAAGCTCTTCCTGCCGTGAGCTATTTCTGCAAATAACTCCAGGGGCTGTACCTTCTTTTTTGCTGAAAGAGATTTCAGAGTTACATTTGCATCAGTCTATTTCCCTACCCACACTGGTCAGGGATAGAGATGAGCAGGATTATCATCTGTTGCATGCCTTGGATCTTACTTGCTCTTTCAGGAAGTCTGATAGACTGTTTGTGCTTCATGGTGGAGATAAAGTGCACTGGTGTCATGGGCAACTATAGCCTGTTGGGTGAAGGAAATCAGCACGGCTGCCTATGTGGATGCAGATGTCCCATTACCCTAAAAGGTCAGGTCACATTTCACTAGAGCTCATGCAATTTTGTGGTGGAGCTACGATTATTGGCTTCTGTTGAAATTTGCTGAGTAGCTACTTGGTCTTCCTTACCACTTAGGCATTAGGGCTCAGGAGGACGCAGCTTTTGCACATGTGGTGTTGATGGGACTGCAGGCAGCTTCTTCTCCTTTTCAGGAATAGCTTTGGTATATCCCACTGGTGTGGATTGGCCTGCCTGAGTGCAGAGGAAGGAGACATTACTACTTACCTGATGATTTTTTTTCCTCTAAGGAAGGCAGGCCAAGCCACAACCCTCCCTGGGCTGCCTACTTGCTTTTTGTTCATCCTTTATACGTGGACGATAAAGAGTGTTATTTCTGTTAATTCATTTGAAGGACTGGTAAGTGGCATATCCAGTCCCTAAGATTGCTGGATACTAACTTTTTTGCTAAGCTCAGGATTTCCCAATTGATTGGAAGCATGAGTGGTTGACTGTTAATAGTCATGTTCAAGTATAATCAGTTTGTCCATAGTTTGACTTTTCTAGCGATACTGGCGAGCCAATGTTAAGGCAGGGCTATATGTTGGTGACGTCAGTGAGTCACCTATACTCTGTTTCCATCTGTTGGTAGGAGTGTATAACCCACTGGTGTGGCTTGGCCTGCCTTCCTTAGAAGAAAGGAAATTATCAGGTAAGTAGTAATTTCTCCTTAACGGGGAAATGTAGCCCTGTCAGTCTGCAGGTCAAGCTAGGAAACCTGCTACCTCTCGTAACCCATTCTAATTATACATTAGATTGCACCAGATATTTGCACTTTTTAATGCTGGTGAACTTTCTTTGGAAAATATGATGCTTGGTGCAAGCTGTCTTTGTTTTATCCACTTCTTGGCTTTTTGCCTTTTCTGAAAAGAAAATGAATAGTGAGCAAAAACAAAAATTTTTAAATTCAGAAGTTATCTTATCATAGTACTTTATGAATAGTTGGCAACAATTCCATGTCATAAGTGACATAAGTGTGGAGATGCAGTGCTGTAAAACCAGGACTGGATTGGCCTGCCACTTTTGACGTGGAATTGTTAGCAACTCCATGTCTGGAAGGGTTACTTTCCAAAACTTGGCACCCCAAAAATGGTCATTTAGTCATTTGACCTAGTGTGTTCATCTGCTGAAATTCAAGGGATAGAACATATTGCATGTTCTGTTTGTAAATTGCAAAACTCTGATTATAATTCAGTTCAAAAGGGTAACCACACAGATAGTTTGAGAATATTTTTTGCACTGTTTGCTTTGATTTCTATAGTTTCATATTTAGTTGACAGTATCATTCCAACTTCAGTGTTTACTTTATTTTGGCAAGCTAAATCAGGAATGTGTATTTATTTAATATTTTTTTTTTTTTTATTGAAGAGGGAGTTCCTTTCAGGGCAACAGCTTCTTGTATAGAATTCAAACTCTCAATGTGCCAGTTCTGGGCGAGTCACAGCTTTAGAAAGACTGAGAATAAATTAACTGCAGTAATATTGTCAGTTGCACAAAGTAGCACGGCAAATAAGAATAGAAAGGTTTGTATAGTATGAGGGAATAGTGATTCTCAGTGTTTGCTTTATCTCATGGATTCTCCTGTATGCTACAAACTGTACAGAGACTTTCTTAATATGCTAATGTTTAGATTTCTCAATCTTGTAGGCAGTTGAGGACGATACAATCCTTTTGGCAAGGATTGAACGCCTTCAGAAAGTAACATGCCAACATTCCAGTTACATTTCTGGGATTTCAAAGTGGGTTGCCATGAACACAAAAAGGTGAATTTTAAAAGCCCGACGTGCGCATTAATCAGGGAATGTGCGAATACATTGGGTTCACGTGCGCTGAGCGGATTTTAAAAGCTGCCGAGATAATGCGCACATCTCGGAAGATTTCAAAAAGGGGCGTGGGCGTGGTCTGGGGAGGGCGAGGGTGTTTCGGGGGCGTGAACCTGAGATGTGCATGTAAAAAAAAAAAATTACACGATCCGGCGTGCGTCGAGGGCCCCTGCGGCGTAACTTTCCTTCTGCTATGGATGTCATGTCAGTTAAAAGAAAAATAGGGCATATTGGCGGGGTTTTAAAGGTCAGGGCTAACAGGGGGAAGTGATGGCTATTAAACTAGGGAGGTTTGGAGGAGACAAACTGGTAAAACTGGGACTAGCCTCGGGGCGCGCCCTTTTTAACATCTCCCGATTTACGTGGTAGAAGCGGTGTTTGCGCGCACATGGACGCCTCCATTTGAAATTTGGTGCACATACGCGCACGGCCAGCATATGTGCGCGCACATTATAAAATCGCTGCGACCCTGGGTACGCACTGGTTTGAAAGCTGACCTTAGAACGAGTGAGATCGTTTGGAATGTAGAGACCAGCATGTTTTCATAGCTCCCCTTTCATAAACGGGCCTTTGCAGAACATTTTTTTACTTGAGGCGTGATATCCATTGATCAAAAGGTTTGGAACTGACCTTTCTGGATTTTTGTTCTGAATATCAGTTTGGAGAATTTGCTCATTGAAGAAGGCATCTGTGTTGTTTGGACATTTGCAGAGTGAGCTTGCATGTGCAGACAACATAAAGACTTCCTAAATGTAAACTGACTGACTATTGGGACTTTGTATGCTACTGTTTTGCGTTGGCCAATCTTTTGTTTGCTTGTTATAAACTGTTAGTCCAGTTGAGACTTTAATTTTTTGTCCTAAAATGCATAGTGCAATATTTAATTCTCTCTTAATTCTTCTAAGGGCTTTGCATTTTAGAGGCTTTGGCCTAGATGCAGAAGGTCAGTGAAGGTCTAATATTTGCCTGAGAGAAAAATAAAAAAGATGAATAGGACCATTGAAGAATTAGCAAAACATTAGAAGAAAGCAATTTTTTAGAACTAGAATGTAGGAAATGTCTGTCTCTCCTGTTTTGAATAATAGTTATATATACAATGGATGGCAAGTAATTTTTCAGGATTTTTTTAAACTGACAGTGGCTGCTTTGCTTTGTGTGTGTGTACTGTTAATATTGAGTGCTCTAAAATAAAAATATTTGCCTGAAAAATGAGTGAAAGTAAAGCATACATTTTCAGTTCACTCCTCTTTCTAAACGTATATAAAAGAAAGGACTGATTAGAGTGTGAGTGTTCCTTGATTGGCTTCTGTTTGTGCCAGTGAGGAAGCAGGAGTATGATGAAACTATGTCAACACAAGCATTCCTGTTTTGCAGCCACGTGCATGGCTTCTTTAAAGTCAGACTTTAAAGACATAACCATATCGACCTGCCAACTACAGTATTTCCAAGCTGGCACGGGCATTCAGAGCTAATTTCATTTTTAAATCTCAGTTTTGTGCAGTTTGGTGTCTGTAGCTTTGGTTTTGGATAACATCTAGAAATACAAACTCTGGATACTTAGGAGATGAAAGTAAAAAATCATAAGACTGGCTTGGAACATTCTTCATGACTTGGCATGGGAAGCTGTCTTCCTAGACTTATAAGAACGCTTGCAGATCATAGTTCATACTATATGTTTTATCAACATAAATATGAAATAGGGCTATTTTTGTATGTAGGGTATACATTTAAAAAAATAATAAAACTAGGAGCCTAAATTTAGGAATTCATCCCTAATAAATTTTCAAAAGGGCCAATTCAGGAATGTAACCCAAAAAATTAGGAGCTTTCACTCTTTAAAAATTAGCCCCTAGGTCATTTGTCAGTGTGCAAAAAATGATGCCGAGAATTAAATATCCATGGAACAGAGATGAATATTCTCTGAGCTGGCCTGAATGTCTTCCTTGCAGTATAAAGAAAAGAAGTGCCATGGGCCGAATATTTCCCCCTATTCAGCCATCTGTGCAGTTCAGGAATTCTGGAGATACTTTACTGACTCGGGCTTTAGGTAGACAAGGCACGATCATATTGGTAATTTTGATCATGAGATGTTCAACCTTGCCATTTGCTGCCATATAAACTAAAAGATTCCTATTGGTAAAATAAGAAGTGCAGAGCTGTCCTTCCATCTATTTCATGGCTTTGAAGTTTAGATTTAAATTCTCGCTATTTCAAATCCAAAGTCAAGGCAATTTACAAACTGAAGTACTGTTGTTAGGTCCCTGCCTAAAATGGCTTACATTATTTGGGGTACATTTACTAAGCCGTGATAAGTATTTATCATGCAGTATACGCTTATCACAGTGATATACCATAATATTTTCCCCTAAATAGCACATGTATTTAAATGAGCTGCTTTGCATGCAAGCAGTTTGCAAATGTATGCAAAGCAGCTCATGCATACCTAATTTCATGCAAAGAAAATAATGTGGCTTGCCTATCATATTGCAAGTCGCATTATTTTCTGAAAAGTTAGTACAACTCAGGAGTAGTGGCTAACTTTTCTCAGAGGCATCGGGATGCTAACACGCATCTGGATGTCTCCACCCCATCACCGCTGTATCTAGAGGTGATGCAGCAGTCCCAAAAGTTAAAAAAATAGAAATAAAAAGTTCCGCCCCAAACAATTCCCCCAACCAAATTCTTCTTTTTCACTCAATACACACAAAATCTGTGGAATTAATTGCTGAAGTGTATGGCAAAGGCAGTTATCAAAACTGAGTTTAAAATAGGTTTGGACAAGTTCTTGGAGGAGAAGTCTATAAATTGTTACTAACCAGAAAGATCTGGGACCTTGCCAGGAACATGTGACCTGAATTGGTCACTACTGGAAAAGGATGCTGGGCTTGATGATCCTTGGTCTGATCCAGTATGGCAGTTCTTATGTTCTTATGTTCCCTTATCAACTTTGGGCAACCTCCCCCCATCCTAACATTCCTGATCCAAAATCCTGGTAGTGAAGTTGGCCTGGAGTACCTCCTAGGCTCTGGGCTGGCTGCCACCATTTTGGAAGATGGCAGCAGACAACCCAGAGCTTAGGGGTTACTCTGGGCTCACTAGACTACCAGAGACCCACTAAGCTACCAGGGAACCTAGGTATGACAAGAAAGTAGGCAAGGTGAGTGAGGGTGGGGTCTTTGCTGGCCATTACTGGGGGGTAGTGGAGGAGATTTTGGATCATGGGGAGGCTGTTAGGATGGGATGGTTTCCCAAAGTTGAAAAGGGAAGGGTTTCGTAGGGGCTGGGGTGGGATGTTACCACATACATTTTTATTTCTAATTTTTAACTTTTGGGACTGCTGGGCCATCTATAGATGTGGCAGGGGTTTGGTGGGGGTGAACATACTGGGGGGGGGGGGGGGTGCTGTGTCTTTAGGGCCTTCTTGGTTCCTTAAGATGATGGCCTTGGGGAAGAGGGCCACCATTGTGTCCTGTTTTTCCCATTTCCCTGTGGCCTGCAAGATTTTTTTCATGGGAAACAATACTGTGGGAAGCTGCCATATTGTTCTTCCACAGCCCATGGCATTTCCCCCTCCCTTGGTAAAATACCACAACATAGGAAATGACCCCCCTGAGTTTGTACCTGAGGTGATGGAGAGTGAAGTGACTTATGCAAGATCACAAGTAGCATCAATGGAAGAAGTGGAATTTGAACCATGGATTTTCTGGTTATTAGCTCACTGCACACCACTAGACTTTTTGTCCATTCCTTTAGTATAAAGCACCAATATTACCAAAATGTTTTCAATCAGCTGTTACAGCAATCCAAATCATTAGAATTTGAAATAACATAGAGGCCTTTAAGTTGATATGAAAGTCTCTCCTGTTTGGCAATTCACACTATTATAAATCTAAGTAAATGAGAATGTTCCTGTATTGATTGTCCTAAAAACCCATGCAAATTGGTACATCTGGTGTATGAACACAGTATGCACTAGGGGTGTGCATTCGTTTTGAACGCATATGTAAAACGCAACTTATATTTTTAAAAGAGAAAAAAAAGGTTTGAGGAGAAACGCATCGCGAGTTCCAATGTATTCAACATAGCTATGTTGAATACGTTGAACCTAAATAAACACTTAAACCCCCCACCCTCCTGACCCCCCCAAGACTTACCAAAACTCCCTGGTGGTCCAGCGGGGAGTCAGGAAGCCATCCCTGTATTCCTTTGCGAGGAGCACGTGAAGTCGGCGTCACGTGCTCCTCCGCGCCTCTGTTCCGGGACCCCCGTTGGACCCAACCGGAACTTTTGGCCAGCTTGGGGGGGGGTCAGGAGGCCCCCCCAAGCTGGCCAAAAGTTCCGGTTGGGTCCAACGGGGGTCCCGGAGCGACCTCCTGCCACATGACCTACCTATCACTTGGTAGGAGTACAAGATGGCGCCGGTGACCATGTGACAGGGGCTGACCAATGGCACGGCAGCCCCTGTGACACAGGCTATCAGCGCCATGAGGAAATCGCAGACGAGTGCAGGGATGGCTTCTTAACTCCCCGCTGGACCACCAGGGAGTTTTGGTAAGTCTTGGGGGGGGGGGGGATTAAGGAGGGTGAGGGGTTTAAATTTTTATTTAGGGAACCGGTGAACGTATGGACAGACCCTCAACTTATGGAATTCTCCATATGTCCATACTGAACGAAATCGACCCTCAACTTCAACTTATCAACTTATCAACAAAAACTTTTTGTCTGCACATCCCTAGTATGCACAGTTGAAGAGTGATCTCAGCAGTGGAGATTTTTAAAACTGAGGCAGGACCAAAATTGTTTTATTCTGTTCCAGAAAGTGAAGCCATATCATGAGCCAATTGAATACTGATGGTATTTCTGTTTTCAACCAGAAGCTATAGATATTCAATGAAATATTTAGTTTTTTTTCTATTGGTTGATACATTACGTATTTTAAAACAAATATTTTATAAATGTTTCTTTTGGTATTCCAGTGAAATAAAAAATAAAAGAACAAATTGCTATTATTTGTAGATTAGGATGTAGCTTTTATCCATACATCTGTGAAGAGTAATAAATGATACATGGTTTCTTTCTGAGTCTAATTAGACTTTCTCTACAGGGAGAATTTCAGCCGACCAGATGGTTAAGTCGGTGTTGGAATATTGTATCTTTCTGAATCATACAGCATGCTGCTTTTGAAAATGTAGAAGACTGTGTAGAGTTGTGTCATTTTTTCCTTCGTGTACTGAACTTCTCCCAAATTCCTGCTCATGTGTACGCCTTACTCCTATGCCAACAGAAACACCAAGTAGTGGTAGTAGACTTCGAACGCAGACTTCCTAAAAGCTGAGCTCAAATTCTGCTCACTGTTATTCTAGTTGCATGAGCTAGCTAACAGCATTTGGTCAGACAGAACACCTTCCATAAGATTTTCCTTCTGTCCGTATGGCAACAACGCCAAAGAGCTAGTTCTCTAATTTGGCTTCTTGAGATATAGGAAACTGCTTATGCAGCTATTACTCACCATAATGGAATCTTAACTGTAGTTTCTGTAGTGCAGTAGGTGGAGAACGGAGCCACAACTCGAGCAGAATTGCCTTAAAGCTGGAGACAATAAGTAGAATCGTAACATACTTGTGCAAAATGTAATTTTAGTAATGTTTTCCATAAACAGCAGTAATGTGGCGCTTTTGTAAAAAGTGGTATTAGTCACCTCAAAATTGCACCACATAGGCTTTTAAATGACTCCACCTGTTTGTTTGGATAGGAGTTTCAACATAAAAGCACAAACAGCTGCTGCTAATGTTACTTCTCTCCCTGTATAGATAATGCTAGTAAATCTACATGCATAAAAGACTAGTTTGTGATGTAATGTGGTACCGGACTTACTGGCTCTGGTATGACAAAAAGACCAGCTTCAAAGACAAATGGCTATGCTTGGTATTGTAATTGTTCATGCAAAAAACTCAAGTGACAGTAATCTGACCTCCAGTTCATTTTCTATCCCCTCCCCTGCTGATATTACTTATCATGGTTACTTTTGGGGGGAAATTGTAAATACTTAGATGAGCAGGTCTGCAGTAATGCATTAGAGTGAAGCACCTGATATACCATAGGATTTTTCATTCTGCTTTAAATATAGCGGAATGAAGAGCCGCGGCTAGAAAAGGGACAGAAGGGGGGGGGGGGGTGATAGTGTGCACCCAGCTGCATATGTGGCGGTTGTTGTTTTTGCCTTCCGTTGGTTTCGGCCACGGCGCCACACTGTTGCCCTCATAGCGCCCCTGCAAAAGGTGCAGCTATTTCGGGTGCTACTGCTAGTGATAATGTGTAAAACATCGCCCGCCAGCGCAAACCGGACCCCCAAATTTTTTTAATCCCACCCAAACCCTCCCCTTTCCCTCATTTAATTATATCACTAAGCACTGCAATGCAGTCGTTATCGAATGCGTATAGGGCGTTACTGCACACGATACGGCCCTGACGCATGCGATAACAGCCCATCGTGTTTGAAAAATGACCCTGTTAGATTGTAAATTGAATAAAATAAGAATTAAAACTGTTGCTGTTAACAGCATGTTTTCCAGGTTTTTAAACCCGGCAGCTGTTTTCATTGTAAAAGTAGAAGTGGATGTATGGGAATGGGAGAAGGAAAAGTATAGTAGAAGGCTCATGAATGGGCTATCGTATATTTGAAAGATGTAGAAGATGTTAGGTTCCATATTAGGAGCTACCACCCAGGCAAAAAATATAGGCATCATAGTGGATAATACTTTAAAATCGTTGGCTCAGTGTGCTGCAGCAGTCAAAAAAGCAAATAGAATGTTAGGAATTATTAGGAAGGGAATGGTTAATAAAATGGAAAATGTCATAATGCCTCTATATCGCTCCATGGTGAGACCGCACCTTGAATACTGTGTACAATTCTGGTCGCCACATCTCAAAAAAAGATATAGTTGCGATGGAGAAGGTACCGAGAAGGGCAACCAAAATGATAAAGGAGATGGAACAGCTCCCCTATGAGGAAAGGCTGAAGAGGGTTAGGGCTGTTCAGCTTGGAGAAGAGACAGCTGAGGGGGGATATGATAGAGGTCTTTAAGATCATGAGAGGTCTTGAATGAGTAGATGTGACTCGGTTATTTACACTTTCGAATAATAGAAGGACGAGGGGACATTCCATGAAGTTAGCAAGTAGCACATTTAAGACTAATCAGAGAAAATTCTTTTTCACTCAATGCACAATAAAGCTCTGGAATTTGTTGCCAGAGGATGTGGTTAGTGCAGTTAGTGTAGCTGGGTTCAAAAAAGGTTTGGATAAGTTATTGGAGGAGAAGTCCATTAACGGCTATTAATCAAGTTTACTTAGGGAATAGCCACTGCTATTAATTGCATCATTAGCATGGGTTCTTCTTAGTGTATGGGTAATTGCCAGGTTCTTGTGGCCTGGTTTGGAAACAGGATGCTGGGCTTAATGGACCCTTGGTCTGACCCAGCATGGCAATTTCTTATGTTCTTATGTTCTTATATTTCACGCTCATGTTTCTCCCTAGATAAATGAATTTTAAAAAATGAATTAGTGCAAATCTCTGCAAGATTTGTACAGATTGTATGCACTGTAAGAAGTTTCTGTGTTGGTTGATATAATCTGTATTGCACATTGCAGTCTAGTTCTATGGAATGCTCGACACTCTTGGTTCTTGTTCCAGTCTTTTATCTTTTCTGACTGTGCAGTTCCCCCGTAGGTGGAAGCTGGTGTACATAATAAAAGTTCTTTAGTAACTGCTGGCTCCACCTAATATTGTATACCCATTTTCTGATGAAGAGGATGGAATCCTGCTGCTGTTGATGTCCATGGGTAGCAGGATAATGCTGTTCTTGATTGGTGAGTACAGCATGATCAGGCAGCACTCAGAGGGTGGGGTTGTGCTTAGAAATCAAAGCAACACATTCACCTGTGCCTAAGGATTGGTCACTGTTGCTCACATTCAGGAATTTGATGTGGGGGTAGCTCAGTGCCCGGGACTCATGCAGAGAAGCTGCCATTCTGTTTCGAAGCAAAGAAGACTGAAATCCCTGAACAGAATCGGGCCATTTTCTTGACTATGTGTGTGCGCGTGGAGAAACATATACCATTATATGTTTGCTGGAATCGACAGCCTTGCTAAACACAAAGACATATGAGGAGATCATAGTATTGTTAAAGACCCATTTCTCACCTACACTGTCCATCACAGTGCAAAGGTTTCAATTCCATAAGTGAAATCAAGGTTGTAATGAGAACACTGCCACCTATATGACTGAGCTGCGCAAAATCACAAAGCATTGCAAGTTCAACAAATTCTTAAAGATGCTTTCTGACTGTCTAGTCTGTGAGATCCAGAATGAAGCACTTCAACTCCTTCTCCTTGGTGAGCCAAATATGACCCTTGCAACATCATAGGAAAAGGTTTTGGCAGCCAAAATGGTGCTGGAGTTCATGAAAGATATCCAGATTATAGTGACTGATGTGGACATTACTAGCCACAATAAGAACATCACTCAGCAGCCAATTGAAGGGACTGAACTTCCAAACTTGTGTGTTAGCTGTGAAAGACAGTATCAATGCTCTGTATGCAGATTTCAAGGGGCACAGTGTCATTTTTGCAAATAGAAACATAGAAATGATGACAGAAAAGGACCAAATGGTCCATCCAGTCTGCCCAGGAAGCTTATGATAGCATCTGCTGGGCCATACAAGTTTCCCTCATACCTATCAGTTTTCCAGACCATTAAAGTCAGGGCCCTTGTTGGTTGCAGTTTTCCGACACCTCTTGCCATTGAGAGAGCCATGTTGGAGCTGGATCAAAAGTTTCAGTCTCATTGGTTAAGGGTAGTAACAGCCACATCAGCAAGTTACTCCCATGCTTATTTGTTTTCTCAGAATGTAAAATTCAATATCCTTGTTGGTTGCTGTTTGAGTCTAATTTCTCTTTTCCTATTTTTTCCCTGCCTTTGAAGCTGAGAACAATGATGGAGTTGAATCAATAGTATGAAGGCTCATTGGTTAAAGGTAGTAACTGCCATACCAGCAAGTTTTCCCCATGCGCTCTTTTCTTCATTTCTGTCCGCTAGCCTTTAAGGATCCACAGTGTTTATCCCATGCTGCTTTAAATTCTTCCACTGTTTTTGTCTTCACCACCTCTTCCAGAAGGGCATTCCAGGCATTCACCACCCTCTCCTTGAAGAAATGTTTCATGACATTGGTTTTGAGTCTTCCTGGAGTTTCATTTGGTGACCCCTAGTTTTACTGATGTCTTTCCAATGGAAAAAGTTTGTTGTTGATCGTGCACCATTAAAACCTTTCAGGTATCTGAAGGTCTTTGTCATAACTCCACTGCATTTCCTTTCCTCCATGGTATACATATTTAGATCCTTCAACCTCTCCTCATAAGTCATTTATGGCATCCACCCACCCTTTTGGTCACCTTTCTCTGGAATGCCTCCATCCTGTCTCTGCCCCTTTTGAGATACGGTCTCCAGAACTGAACACAGTACTCCAGGTGAGGCCTCACCAAGGACCTGTACAAGGGGATTATCACCTCCTTCTTCTTACTGGTAATTCCTCTCTTTATGCAGCCCAGCATTCTTCTGGCTTTAGCTATTATCTTGTCACATTGCTTCGCCATCTTCAAATCACTAGACTCTATCACCCCAAGGTCCCTTCAATCCCCATCACATACAGCTCTTTTGGATTACTGCACCCCAGATGCATGACTCTGCACTTCTTGGCATTGAATCCCAGCTGCCATGTATTCAACCACAGTTCAAGCTTCCTTAAATCACGTCTCATCCTCTCTACTCCTTCCGACATGTCCACTCTGTTGCAGATCTTAGTATCATCCACAAGTAGACAAACCTTACCTTCTATTCTTTCCGCAATGTCACTCTCAAAGATACTGAACAGAACCGGTCCCAACACCTATCCATGTGGCACTCTGCTTAGCACCGTTCTCTCTTCAGAGAAGGTTCCATTTACCCTCACACATTATCTTCTATCCGTCAACTAGTTTGTGGTCCATGCCACCATCTTTTACTCACTCCTAAGCTTCGCATTTTATTCACAAGCCTCCTATGTGGGCCTGTATCAAAAGCTTTGCTGAAATCAAAGTAGATCACATCGAGTGATCTTTCTCAATCCAATTCTTTAGTCACCCAATCAAAAAAATCCATAAAGAGTTATCCAGGAGTGAGATACATGCCAAATGTCTAGACACAATCTGCCAAAGGACCCCATTTTTCCTAGGGAAGTAAGAAACTGTGGTCAAGGATTCATATTGACTATGCAGATCCATTTCAAGGAAATAACTTCCTTGTTGTGGTAGATTCTTATTTGAAGTAATCACAGTATCCTGACAGACATCTGTTGCAAGAATTACAGTGCTTCAACAGCTGTTTGCAACTCATGGGTTACCAGAGATGATCATGTCAGACAGCAGGTTTGCTTTCAGATCTGATAACTTCAAGGACTATGTGCAAAGAAACCTCTTTAATGTGCTACCATTGCACCTCGCCATCCCCAGGCGAATGGCTTGGCAGAGTGGACGGTGCAGTCAACAAAAGATGCATTAAAGAGAATCATTGAAGGGGACTGGCCTACTAGGTTTTGCATAATTCCCTCATCTTTACAACATGTCATACCCTGCCCAACTAAGAGAATCAGCTCAGCAGAACTGCTTATGAGATGCTACCTGAAGACATGCTTAGACCATTTCAGTCCGGAACTCATTAAGGAATTTCAGTTCAAGCAGGAACAGGAGCTAGACTCCTCCCTGGGCTCATCTTCCTTGTGCTCACTTACACTAAAAGTCCCTGTGATTGTTAAAGTGGGTTTATGCTTATATCTTCAAGATCTGTCACACAAGGTCCAGACCACTGATGGACAGATCTGGTGTCATCACATTGATCAGCTGTGAGGCCACTTGTTTTCAAACATTGGCATGCCTCATGAAACTGTGGGAGTTCCTGATGCAGAGCACACTGTTGCCCCAGAGTCACTGATTCCTCCTTTAACTGCTGACACATACACTGCTAGAGCCCCCATATGTGAGGACAGTGCCCTCGTCTCATCACTGACTGAGGCTGTCATGAATTGAGCCAGGGCCCTGTAGGGATCTTGGTGCAATTGTTGGCAGCCCTTGCGCCTGGAGGATCGTCACCAAGGGGAGAGGGGGGCTGTGCATGATCTAGTTGAATTGAATGTTCATGTTCTGTGTTAGACACTCCCTCGGATCTTGTTCATGATTTCTATCTTTTCTGGTTGAACAGCTCCCACTTAGGAGGGTGCTGATGTACAGAATAAAAGAAGTTGGTTAATATGTTCTGGATCCACCTAATATTGTAAAGTTGAAATGTTTACTTGATTAGAAGCGTGAGATCATGAATTTTGAAAGGCTGAAAATGGTTAAAAGGCTTGTTAAAGCCTTAAAAATACAGATTACCAGCTAGTCCTTTTGTGGGAAGGATATGAATATGAGATACAATTGCCCGCCTCATTTGCAAGCATTCTTTTTGACTTCTTTCACACAACTGGTGTTTTCGTGTTTAATTTAACAAGACATGAGTAGTAAATGAAAGCTGCTGCCTGAAATCCCACTGTGAGCGTGTTTTGCACTTGGCTCCCCAGTGAAAAGGCAATTTGTGAAATTATGTGATAGAGTAATTAGATGAAGCCAGTGCTTCTGATTGTTGCCGTGCTTATGTGGTGAGGGTTTGCTGGAGAGAGGGGAAAAAAAGATTATTACCCTGGCAAGTTGGCTCAAAGCTTCTTCATTTATTTGTAAACAGAATATTTAGTGACCACATAGGAAGTAGCTGTAATCACCAGCTCATAAAGAAACCACAGCAGAGCTTTTGGATTTGTACAGAGTGCTCATGTAAAATTTAAGCTGGGAGGCAGAATCCCTGTTAATGTAATTAGGATCTAATTTACCATCCTTTTGTAAACAGATGTAATAATATCTAGATATTTATTCTATCTTTACACATGTTTCCTATACCTCCATGAACAGAAACAGGTGTGAGTACTTTTTTTTTTGCACTGTAAACATGGAGCAATATAAGGGAAATATTTATATTTAAAAAAAAAGCAGAGAAAGAATGTCTGCAAATGAGGCAGTAATGGACAGTTGCCCTTTATGTACTGATGGATTTCTCAATGGTTAAGTAAATTAAAGCAAATGCTAGAAAAATCAATAGGCTTTGCAGAGTCTTGGTTGTGCCTCATAGACTTCAGGACAGAATGACAGATGTGATGCATATGACCCATTTAAGTATTAATGCTTGGGAAACTGCCTCTGCTTGCAGGGTTGTAGGCCTAGAAATATTCTGAAATATTAAATTACAGACAATAATATTTTTAAGTGTGGACAGAATTTATATGTTTCAGTTTGGTTGTTCTTATGAGCTGCATTTATTTTCCTGGAAGATAAGCTGCAGAGTTTTCTATAGAAGATCAGTTTTCAGAATTCATATACTAAAGCTGCTTTATAGGTTTGTAATTAGGAGACAAGTAACTTGCGACTTGTAATAATATCCTGTGACTGGTGAATAGGTTGTACATATATGTAACATATTTTAAATCAAGAGTTAGCAAACAGTGATGAAGGTGGCTTTTAAAATGAAGTGTATTATTTACCTGCTGACTAAAGTAGATTGCTCTGTAAAATTAGCGTATTTGTAGGTGCTCAGACGCCAAGTCCAACCTTTACAGTTATTGAATCTTCCAGGCAGAGGGGATGCATATGCTGGAAAAGACCAAACTGGGCAACATAAAAGATATATGAAGTAGATTATGGGGGGGGGGGGGGGGGGGGAAGGAAAGCAATATTTAGACTGTCAGCTTTGAAATAATAAAGTACATGATTATCTTTTATTGGTACCAGTTTCAAAAAGATAGTACATACATGCTTTTGCTTTGAAATTTGCTGAAGGTACATTTGGGCCTGCTTTTGGTGTGGGTACTGTTTCCATTGAAAATAATGCACATAGAGTTAAAAATTCACACATGTAGTTTTTCACCCTTGACCTAACCACATTCCCAGAAATGCCTCCTCTAACTGCAGCTAAAAGTGCATGTGTGGTAGAACAGCATGCTGGCTTCAATGAGGGATGGCAATTTTAAGATGTACAGTTTACCTGGGCACATTGCTGTTTATCCGTGTAAATGGCTTTGAGAATTGTCTTCTGAAGGGGCGGCCAGTAACATGAATTAAGGATCAGAAATGCTTTCTTTTTTATGTTTGCTCTAAAATGTTAGTAGAAAATACAGCCGTGTGGGTATCTGGGTAGGATGCTCATTTTCTTTTGTTGGGAATGTAAAATATTGTAGCATTTGATTTTGTTCTTCTCTACTAACTCACCGACTACTCATTCATAATCCATGTGACTGCTTTCAGTAGTTTCCACTTCTTTTAATGCTTTTCTCGTTATCTCCTCTTTCTTCTGACTTTCTGACTCTCATTATGCCCTGAAAGTTTGTTTTCATTTTGCACCTCTTCCTTTCCAGAGAACAGTGGGAAGCTCCAGGACATGCACACTTTCGCTGGACCGATCATTTGTGCACATCCACTAGTTCTTGCAAAATGATGGCATTTGTAGAAGGGCAATTTATTACTTTTGCGCTGGCTAGAATTGCATGTGCGTACTCAGGATGGATGAGAGAATAATCCTGAAGGCTGTCAAGCCTGGGCTGTGTAACATGGAGCTGAGTGATGACAGAGCCTTGTCACTTGCCCACATCTAGCTACATTGCTATGGTGACATTGCGCAGTGATGAAAGTTATCATTAAGCTTCGGACAGCATACTCGATGGTTCCTGTAGCCGCTAGTCCTCTTCTGCAGCATATTAGAGTTGATAGCCCTTGGTGTCAGGACAGCACCAGATCTCTAATGACAGAAACGATGCACAAATTTTGGATACTGGTGTAATTGCTTCCAGCTTGGTTGCCAGCCTTGGCAGCTTTCCAACATGGTGACACAAAAAATATTTTTTTTTGCTTTCATAGTCACTTGCGTGCCCCATGCGTGGCATTAATGTTGTTTTTTTTTTTTTTTTTTTTTTTGCAAGTCTAGTGACACATGAAATGAAAAAAGAGTAGTCTCAGTATTATATTACTTTTTCTGTTTGCATTTTAGCATACACAGTTCATACAACATACCTGCTATTAGAAATCTGAAGAGTAAATTGGATGTGTATATAAATACTACAAATATAGTAATCACTTATTTTCTAATTTTAAACTGCTCTGAAATATTCTGGTGGTGATGATCAATTGGAATCCAGAAACCTTTTTTATGTTTTGGACCTCAGGATATCAGCCCCCTTGTCACCCATGGCAATCTGGGCAAGACATGCTGTCAGTGAATTGGTGGGTAATTTTCTTTTCTTCATTTGCTGTTTGCACTGATAACAAGTACAGCAACTGCTCTCAATATTACAATGTAAATATTTTAACATAAATCTACATTTAATATACACATGTTTTTTGGCAACATATAAGCATAGGTTGGAATGTCTAGAGCCCAGGTAAAATAAATAGGTATCAGTTTAGGATTGTCAACACTTTCAGATAGATTTTAAAAGCCCTACATGCACCAAAGCTAGCAGATACGTGCAGAAGTTGCGCCTGTGCTTGCTGCACAGATTTTAAAAGGCACCCGGATGCACGCATATTTCCTAGTACGCGCACAAATCGGGGAATCAAAAAAGGGGCGGGGAATGGGTGGGATATGGGCATTCATGGTCTGTAACCTGTAATATATGCCTACTTACACTCACAAGTGCGCGTCGGGGTCCCCTACCTTATAACTTTACTTCTGCATATGGATGTCATGTAAGTTTTAAAATAAAAAAAAATCAGGGCTAGTCAGCAGGATTTGAAGGGTCAGTCTATTAGTGTAAAAGGGAGGAAGGTTAATTAGGGGGGTTAGGAAGTCAGGAGCCTTTACTTGGGCGAACTGGGAACATACTGGGGAAACTGGTAATTGCGTCAGCGCGTTGTATTTCTAATAAAATTCCCTACTTACACAGTAATTCCAGCATTTGTGTGCACAGGCATGCATCCATACAAAACTGCATGCACATGTATGCGTGTACAGCTGATTTTAGACTCATATGTGTGCATATGTTAAAACATGCCCGCCGTGCATCGTGTGAGCTGGCAATATTTGCATAGATGTAAGCCCTTGGCGGCTGTTTAAAAGTTAACGTCTTTGTCTATGGTGCTACTTGTGCCATTAATTTTAGACTGAAATCATCTTGAATGATAATTGTCAAAAAAAGCAATATTAGCCAATATTATTCCTCACTTTTCTAAATAATAAAGGGCCCATCTATATTGTTCTTACTGCATAATTTCATGGTTGAAGGTCTCTTTGGGGCAGAAGTTATGGGATAAATAATCGCCGAGTCTGCTCATTTTAGTTTCTCATTGAGCCCTGATGTGACCAAATCCAGCACCTTACAGTGAAAACATCAATTGCAAGACCTGACAGGTCATTAGGATTTAGTGTAAGGAGCTTCATGGGGAGTATTCATCTGGACCAAGTAGCGTGCATCATTACCATCTTCATAAAGTTAGTGAGTAAATGGTGGTGTAATGTATCAAAAGAAAAAGAGAAAAAACAATTTTCAGAAAACTGCAATGAGTTAAGGTGATATAGAATAATAGACAATAAAACAATGAGCAGATGTGCTGGGCATTTTTCCATAGACTCAAATTGAGAGCAGTTCCTAAGTAATTCTGGCCCTGTGCAACAGTAGCAAATAACTTGGAGTTTCTACATAATTTTACAGTTCTTTGGAACAAGCGGTTAATAGAAAAGCAATAAAAACATTTTTAGCTTTGATACGTTCTTGGTTGTACTCCTTATGGGGGTTGTATCGCTATAAGAAGCAATGTATTAAGCAGAGAATATCTTCATGAGATGATTTTCTTGCAGGGTCTGGCCAAATGCATAAATTGCAAATCATTCCCTCAGTGATTTTCTAGTGAAAAGTTGGCAAGAAATCACCAGTTATTTTGCAAATCTTTTACAGGAAACTGGAGTAATTTATGCATTTTTTGTGCATGGATAGATTAGCTATCGTGAATTGCTATGAGCTGATTTGCATTGATTTTTTCAGCTCATTAGCAATCTTGCATGATTTCCATGAACGGCTATGCAAGTGAAAAATAGCTTATGCAAGACGGCAGGAGGTAATGTGAGCTAAATTTGCAAAGGTGATAGTGTGTGCTGTTTGCCAATGTTTCACATACATAAGTCATTCACAGCGTAATACATCAGCCTCATATATTGTGATTATATGATCAAAAAGCAATTTGATAATATACCGGAGTTACAAGATATGAGAAATTTAACAAGAAAAGATACAAACACTGGAGAGCTTTATGTTTTAAATTAAAAATCCCCACAGGATAGAAGAGAATCATTTTACAAATAAGAGGATCATAAGATTTTATGAAATTGAATAGCAAATTCTTAACATAACTGTCTCAAAATATCGCAGGAATCAGCTTCTTTTATTTTTTATTTAAATAAATGAGCATGTCGTGGCCAGCAAATGGAATAATCTGCTGTTGTTTAAAAAGGTAAGTATTTAAGTATGCAATCTTCAATTAAACTGTGTTTATACAAAACAGGCTAAAATGTGGGTTTTTGAAGTTGTTTGACTTGGGGAATTAATTGGCCATTTGTTTAACTCCTCTAGAAATAACATAGCACTTTGACAGGAGAAGGAAATTAGAATAACCATTTTTATTTATTTATTTATAAAAATTAATAGACCACCTTTTGGCCAAATGTCAATCAAAGCAGTGTACAATACATAGAAACATGACATCATATTTGTTGGCCGTCCATGGGCGCGGCCCCTACCTCTACCACGGCGGTGGTGACCTGCTGTGGCAAACTCCTGGCATGCTCCCCGGGGCCGGTGCCATCACCCCGGGGGTGGTCCGTGGTCTGGCCGCCCGCTGGGGAGCCGTCCCCACGCCTCCCTCATGGAGCTCAGCTGGCTTTCCTCCTCGGAGGAAATCCAAGATGGCCGCCGCCATCTTTAGGCACGAGCCACGCCCCCTGCTGGATTTAAAGGGACCTGATCCCTTTCATGATACTCACCTGCTTCCAATAATCCTAGCAGAGGAAGTATTTAAGGAGGCTTCCTCTGCTCATTCCTCGACTTGGCAACGTCCTCTAGCGCTGTCCAGTCTGCTTGCTTCAGTGAGTCCTTGAGCTTGGATCCTGTTCCGTCTTGGTGTCCTGGTTCCTGACTTCGGATTGGCTTACGGTGATTCTCTGGTTCCTGACTTCGGATTGACTTACGGGATTCTCTGGTTCCTGACTGGATTGGCGAGCGGTGATTCTCTGGTACATGACTTCGGACTGGTGAGCGACGATCCTCTGGCACTCAACCTAGGACTCCTTCAAGACTCCGTCTCAAGAGCCCACCTAAGTCCCAGCGGCCCGGGGTCCCTACGGGCTCCTCCTGGGGGGACCGCGGTTTCCAGGGCGAAGCTCCAGTTGGCCTTGCACCGTTACCCTGACCTCTCTAGGTCCACCTAAGTCCCAGCGGTCGGGTCCCTACGGGCTCCTCCGGGGGGACCGCAGACCACCAGTGGTGAAGACACAGCGCCTTATCTCCTTCTTCATCATCTCCGTTGTTTGCCTCAGTCTCCAGTACCAAGGGTCAGCTGGTCCTGCCTCCTTGTTCTGCCTCGCCACCTGACGAGAGAGCCTACAGACCCTCCGAAAGGTATACCATCCTCTCGCCAGCCAGGGTCCACAAGCCTGAGCATAACAATAGTAAAACAACATACATCAAAAAATACAACATTGCATCCATTTCTATAGCCAGAACTAACAACCAATGTCCCACTACCCAGGGAAAAGCCATGTTTTTAGCTCTTTATGAAAACATAAATAATCTTGCTCCAGCTTCAACTCTACTGGTAGTTACTTCCAATAAATTGGCACCACCATGGTGAACATTTGTACCCTCATGTGAGTCCTCCTGATGTCTTTCATTATACGAACCTTAAGTACTGCTCTCTGGCTAGATCGTAATAACCACTTTGGCTGTTACCCTTCCAGTTTTCTGCTAAGATATTCTGGCCCATTTCCCCCTCAATACTTAAAAGCCAAAATTAGAATTTTAAAATGAATCCTCACATCTAGGTAGCCGTTGCAGGGTAGTAAGCATCATTAAAACTGGAGCCCTAGAACAGCCCAAAACTGTTCTTACATTCACATTCTGTGTCAATTGTAATCTCTAAAGCAGGGGTTCCCAATCTTTTTGGGAGCGTGGACCCCTTTTCAACCTATAAAATTTTTGCAGACCTCCACGTGCTTCTCTTTAATTTTTACATGCAGTTATATGCCATATATAGAAAAGCTATTAATGTAATAAAGAAGTTATATGCAGGTCAGACTCATTCTTAATAAATAAAACTTATAAAATAATGTTTAGTGGTTTAATAATTGCAAAGCACAGCAGTAAAGATGCAAGAATGTACTTATCTTCATTAACTCAACGCACAATAAATGGAATTTGTTGCCAGAGGATGTGGTTAGTGCAGTTAGTGTAGCTGGGTTCAAAAAAGGTTTGGATGGGTTTCTTGGAGGAGAAGTCCATTAACTGCTATTAATCAAGTTGACTTAGGGAATAGCCACTGCTATTAATTGCATCAGTAGCATGGGATCTTCTTGGTGTTTGGGTAATTGCCAGGTTCTTGTGGCCTGGTTTTGGCCTCTGTTGGAAACAGGATGCTGGGCTTGTTGGACCCTTGGTCTGACCCAGCATGGCAATTTCTTATGTTCATAACTTAGATAGTGTAAGTACAGGCAGCAACATAGCTGGATCTGTCTGGCTCTGGAGCCACTGGGGAAAATGGAATGGATGGAGCAAGGGGATGGGAGGAGTGGGAGAGAGACAAACTGGTGAAGTGGGAGAAAAAGACAGTCTAGCAAGGATGAACTGGTGGTGGGAGAGACAAATAGACTGGTGGAGATGGACTGGTAGAGGAAGAGAGAAAGAGACAGACCAGGGTGGTGGATGGAAGGAAAGAGAGAGACTGGAAGGGTTGCACTGGTAGAGAGAGAGAGAGAGGCTGGTGGTGATGGATTGGTGGAGAGAGACTGGAGATGGATTGTGGAGAGAGAGAGAGAGATTAGTAGGGATAGACTCCGGAGAAAAAGAGGACTGGGGGATGGGCTGTTGGAGAAAGAGAGAGACTGGCAGGGATGGACTGGTAGAGAGAGAGAGGAGGACTGTTTGAGATGACTGTGGAGCAGAGAGATAGAGTGAGAGACTGATGGGGAAGGGGGAAGGAGGGATGTTTGAGACAGGCCCACATCACTAAAAATGAGAGGTGGAGAGAGGTTTGCATATATTTCCTTCCCAATCCTCCCCCCCCCCCCCCCCCCACCCCAAGGTATTTTTTTTTATTGTTATACTTTTTAAAGAAAATCACCTGTGACAGGGAAACCCTGTTAAATCAATCTTGTTGTGGGGTCCAGTAGCTCTCTGCACATTTGTCTGTTACCAAATTCCATACATGCAGAGACAGGACAACCCCACTTATAACGCAAGAGGTATCATTACAAAAGTTTGCACTATTATCACAAGGTGTTGGGCATGCATGACAGTGGCATCTCTAGAGGTAAGAACCATCCAAGTAACAAAGAAACCCTTGGCCAGTTTCCACCATCTAGTAAAGCTATTACTAAAATTATTCAGGTGCATCAATCAATAAAATTTCTTCTATATGGGAATGGAGTCTGGGATCTACCCAGGATAGGACAGAATCCCAATATAAACTTGAACCTCAAATTCTACAAACAGAAACTCCCCCAACAAGGGTGCAGAGTAGACCAATGACATTTCCCCTTACCGTTCAACATGGAAAAATAATAATCAAATTCTGGGGTCACCTCAGTAACAGCAACACAAACTCCCTCTACTCCTGGCTGCAAAAAATATACTCAGAACCTACAGGAATCCTGCCATGCCATAACACCCTAATTTCCAGACTAAACAATAACAACCCTATGAAAAGGCAACACTGCAAATATTACACCAGGCCCTAAGACACCAGCATACCTCCTATTAGGAAAACAGAAAAAGTCAGGTCGCTGTAGATCCCTATACAGAAACTACAAGCTAGCAGCATACTTCACCTGAGTCACACATGCAGAACACAGACAGACCCTCACCAAATACAAAATAATGAAACCATAAAATAGGAATAGAAATGTGCAGACAAAAACTAAACTGGAAACCACAAGAATACAGAATGTATGCAGTGCAACAATGAAAAAACAGAAACATCATTCCTCATAAAACATCAAATACCATCAAGAAATATACAAAATTAATCATAACTATAAAAACATACTAATAAAAAGATTAATTTTTTAAAACAGCTAATGAATATAATAACATCCAATGATTAAAAACTCACAAAACTTTTTTAAATTTACCACACACCAATAAAATATTTCAAAACACCAGACACAAAAATAATAATTAAAACTAATAGTAATAAAAAAAAATCCTCTGCTCTCTACCTTGGAACTTTTGATTCTAGTCACCTTGAGATGTCTTGGATTAGCGAGATGTGGCAGGGCACGTAATCTTTCTCCTCTTTCTGTCATGAACACACATTCTATAATACACAAATGTTCATTCTCTCACATAATCCCTCTCTCTCTCATAAACAGGCATACTCTCACATACAGTCTCCCTCTCTATCACAGATGCTTTCATATACACTTTTTCTCTCTCATGCACATGCTCTCATACATCTTCCTCTCTCACACACATGCTTTCACTCCCAAAGGTGCTCTCATACACACATACAGGCTCTCACTCCCATATACTCCCTCTATCCCATACAGTCATGCTACCTCTCTCTTACATACTTTTTGCACACACATGCTCCTGTCTGTCATACACACATGCTATCTTATACACATATGTTCACTCTCTCACACACACACATGCTCCCTCATACACACACACACGCTCGTGCTTCCTCTCTCTCATACACATATGCTACCTCTCTCTCATACACATATGCTACCTCTCACATACATACTCGCTCTCTCTCATACACACATGTTCTCACATAAATACATATGTACACACATGCTCTCACTCTCTTTTCCTAGAGTCTGCAAGGAGAGGAGGGGGTCACACAGTTTTCTCCGCATTAAGATGCCAGCAGGATGGGATTTAATCTCAGCCTGTTGGGCCTCTTTCTCAGCCTCTGTGATAGGGTGTATCAGCAGCTTTTTGGACCTCTTCTTTCTTGGCCACTGGGATGGAGTGTGCCATTGGCTTATCAGGCCTCTTCTTTCTCGGCCACTGGCAGCATGGGACACTCCAGCTGCCTGTTGTGCCTTTTCTTTCTCATACACACATGTTCTTTCTCTCCCATACACACATGCTCTCTCTCACATACACATGCTTCCTTTCTTTCACACATACATGGTACCTCTCATACACACATGGTTCCTCTTATGCACACATGCTCCCTCTCTCACATAAACATACTATCTCTCGTACAAGCACATGGGCCCTGACTTTTACAGTCTGCGATAACTGATAGACATAAGAGAGAAAGCACATAACTGCTTCTACGACCAAGGCCTAAAGGAAATGAAGAAAGCGTGCATGGGGGTAAGTTGCTGTGTGGCAGCTATTACCCTAGCAGAAAGCATGGAGATTACTATCCTTAATCAATATGCCTTGATGCATTAAAGGTAACTGAAACATTGCTCCCATCTTCAATTGCAGGGGGAAAAGGGGAATTGAATTCAGACAACAACCATGAGGACCCCAGCTTCTACAGTCTGGGGTACTGATAAACAGACATAAAGGAAAAAGCATAGGACTGCTTCTACAGCCAAATCCATAAGCAGAGCATGTGAAGCAACACTGTATGAATTTTCAAGAAAGCTCATCACCCAGTAAAAATGTTACTAGCTTAAATTTTTATGGATATCATAAGGTTTGGGATAACAGCACAGAGCGACAGTTACTAGCTTTAAGAGAAATATGGGCATAACCTGTACAGTTACTACCTTAAGCTTGCTGGGCAGACTGGATGGACCATTTGGTCCTTTTTTGTTATTACTACTAAGTTACTATGTTATTATGCTCGCTCACATACACCGACATATACAAACATTCTCTTACTCTCTTTTCCTGAAGTCTGCAGGGGGAGGGATTGTCTTGCAGTCCTCCTCCCCTCAGGCTGCCAGCAGGATGAGTTGCACCACCTGGCTGTCGGGCCTTTTTTCTCAGCCGCAGGGATGGGTTGTGCCAGTAAGCCTGTCAGGTGTCTTCTTCCTCAGTCACTAGTGGTTTCTGGTTGTACCGCGACCTCTTAGGCCACTTCATTCTTGGCTGTGATTGGGAGGGGATGAATGGCCCGTTGGGCCTCTATTTTCATGGTTGTTGGCAGGATGGAATGTGCTGGTGGCCTGTCAGCCTATTCTTTCAGGGCTGCCGGTGGGATGGGGTTGTGCCAACAGTCTTTCGGCCTCTTTTTTGTGGTCATTGGCGAGATTGGGATTGCTGTAGACTGTTGGACCTCTTCTATTGTGGCCAATGTGGGATGGGGTCCGCAGAGGCCTGTCAGACCTAATTCGTAGTGCAAACCAGGCTTTCCTCTCTGCTCTCACAATTCACATACCATGGACCCTTTGTTATGGTCTGGCAGACCCCTAGGGGTCCTCAGAACAACAGGTTGGGAACCACTGCTCTAAAGCATCCATTTAGGGAGCCCAGTCATCAATCCATTACAATAATCCCAAATGAGACACTACAAGCTAATCTATCACAGTCTTAAAACTAGCTACATCCAAGAAAGATTTTAATTCCTAACCACTAACCTTTCCAAAATTCTTGTTGTATAACCTTAGAAACCTGGGCCTTCCTATTACATTTCCCATCAAAATATACCACCTCCAGATTTCATTTATTTATTTAATTTAACAACTTTTTTATACCGACATTTGTGGGTACATCATGTCGGTTTACAATTTCTAATCTTCTCAGCTATACTAATTGTAGTTGAAACTACTTCCACATTCAATGGTCTTCCATCCACTCTCTTCATACTAATCTTCGAAATTTCAGTTTTTGGAAGAATTCAAAATTAATCTATTTTGTTTAATTGTTCAATTGTCTTTATCTTTTCATTAAAACTGCAAATATTACTATACACATCTTTGCCTAGTGGCATCACCAACTGGATATCATCTGCATATAAATACCCAACTATATCCAGCGAATGAATCAACTTTCCCAAAGGCTGCAGAAAAATGCTAAACAACTCTGGCGAAAGCGGAGATCCTTCTGGATCAAGTTTCTGTGTATTTGTGAACTTTCCTTTCATTAAGACTTGATAAGATTTACCATTCAGAAATGGCACCAACCATTGTGGCCACCATTCATCGAAGACCCAAATTTTCACATCTCAATCAATATTCTATGATCTACTAGATCAATGGCTAAGAAAAATCAAGCATTATCAACATCACTTCCACCCCCCACCACTCATCAGATTTCATCATTACATCATCCAACATGGAGATCAAAATGTCTCTGTGCTATGTCCTTTGCGGAAACCACTTTGACAGCTATCCAGCAGATTATTTTCTTCCACATGGGATATAATTTGATTAGTCATAACCTTCTTTATCTTTGCTATAAAAATAATAGAAGCAATGGGCCAATAATTAACACATTTTGTTCCATTCAATGAGATTTTCTTCAAATTAGGCATAATTACAAACTCCCCCAACTTTATAAGTACCTTACCCTTATATATCAAATCATTGATCATCAGTCTCAGGTATTCACAACTAACATTCATCTTAGATTTCTTTAAATACACTGGGCAAGGGTCCAGAATGCAAAAAGTAGCCTTTACAGTACTTAATATTTGCTTGAACTCTATTAAACTTAAGGGTTGACAGTCCTGCTCAATAACCTTTCATCATCCTACTTACCAGTACTCAAACTCCCAGCAACATCCCTCAGTAACTCATTTCTCATTTTCAATATTTTAGAATGAAAAAACTGCGAAAATGTATCACCAGTGGGGCCTAAATTAGAGTTAAGAGTGTATCTCCTTTTCTCCCAATAAATTATTTACCACTTGGAAAAGCCATCTCATATTAAAATCTGCCGATCTTATCTTAACTGTAAAACCTTTCCTTTCCTTTTCTTTTTTTAACACAGCACGATGATATTGGTTTGCCAACTTCTTCCCATCTACTTCTAGTAACAACTGAGCCATCTTTCTTCCATCTCTTGTCTAGCAATTGTACTTCATCTACCTTTTCTTAGAGATTTGCTTCATAAATTTCCAAGGTGCTATATTATCTAAAATACTCTCCTTACCAGCAAAACCAAACTTCAGCGATTAGGTTACCTGACCCCCACTCAGAATTATTCAAAACCTCTTCCACAAACTCATTTAAAAAATTCTGTATCAATTTTATCCATCATCTTTATAACCTGTCATTATTCCACTTATTAGTCTTAAAATCTTACATCTAAAATCCATTATAAAATGGTGACTCCAAAGTGCCCTCCAAGATTCTTTCATATGTAATCCTCCCTCGTCAATCAATACAGCAGATTCACCTTTGTATTTGAGGCCTTTTCTCACCAAAACCAATCCACTATCCCTCAAAAGCACCAGAAACATTTCGTCTCTCACCTTTCATATCATCTATATGTAAATTAAAATCACCAGCCACTAATAAATATGTAGTTTCCAAAGCTAATAACACAGTAATGTCCATCATTTTATCAAAAACTTCTTGTTTCACAATAAGGAGGACAGTATACTAATAACAGGTTAAAAAACATAAGGTTTTGTAACTTTCAAATCTAGCACTTCACATTCTGAAGGAAAAGAAACCTCTAGCCTTCTCTTATTCACTGACCGCGCATTAAACAGCAAACCCATAATTTGTCTCACTTCATTGTTCGTACAATAATCATTGGAGGTAACTGTAAAAGGAGTTACACATGTAAATGTAACATACTTTCGTAGCAATTTTAAAAAGCCATTTATGCGCGTAGAGTGCACTTACATTACGGACAATTCAATAGCATACATTATAGCAATTTTCAAAAGCCCACTTACACTGCTCAAGTGCTTTACATATGTAAAACCCAATTTAAAACGTGCAAATGCTGTTTAAAATCAGGCCCTTAAGAAACTAAAACCCTGTCTGCCCATTTTTCCCCTACCAAATGATAACCTTTGGATGTTGATTCTCTGGAGAACCACAAGTGCGCAATCCTAATTTTGTAATTGCCAGGAATGCTAGTGTCTCTCAGAGCTTGATGCCTCCATTTTGAGGTCTGAAAGGAGGCTGAGGTGAGTGGCTACGCAGGCAGGCAATTAAGCTGTAGCAGAGGCTTTGTGGGAAACCAATCAGAGGCAAATAGAGTAAACATAAAGACGGTAACTTTCAAACTGGTGTGCGTGGGAGGGGGACGGTTTTAGTAGGTACGCACGGTGACACAATAGGCTCATTTCCCAGTTCCCTCCTAGTTCGCCCCAGTAAAGAAGTGGACTTCCTAAACCTCCTCCCTAACTTGCCTCCCTTTTGCCCTCTAACCCCGACCCCTAAACCTCCTTTTTTTTTTTTCTATTTAACTACTTACATGCTGCCCATAGCTGAATCAAGTAACGCGGTTGTGGGATCCCAGTGCGCGTAACTGACTTCATGGGTGCGGTCCCAGCCCGCCCACGCCCAACCAGACCCGCCCCTTTTCCGCCAAACCTTTTTTTATCCGCCTACTGGGAGATATGCGCGTAGGGCATTTAAAATTCGCCCCGAAGTGTAATATGAACTTTTTAAGGCCTGCCTTACTGTGAGGTCTGGAATGCATTAGCTGCCACATTTCCCTATGTAGGAGTTTGGTCATCCCTTATCAGATGTACAGAATTAATCTGACACTGGCCCTCTAAGGAAAACGGTTAGGTAAAACACACTGAATATACACAGGCCATGATGTCAGTGTAATCTAAGAGTATGAAGCCAAAATCACCAGCACGCACTTCATTCTTCACGCCAGCTCATTTTGGTACTCTCTAAAATACTTATTTATCCTGACTCCATAGAATTCAGTGGGGGCAAACCCTAGAATTTACAATCCTGTAACCTCTTGACTGACACTCCTCCCCCCCCCCCCCCCCCCTACACACACACACAAAGTTATTACAGGGCAAACATCAGAGGATTGTGAAGGCATAAGTCATGTGCTGCAGTCATTATATGCAAACGTGTGCAAAAACTATCTCTGCCATCAATGTATTTGATGAAGGATTTATAATGAGGCAACACATTAGAGATGTGAATCAGAACCGGAATCGGTTCTGATTTCGGTTCCGATTCACATCGTGGGTTTTTTTTTTTGTCCGGCCCGATCGAGGTTTTGTTTATCGGCTGCGCCCGAGCCGATAAACAAAAAACCCACCCCGACCCTTTAAAACTAATCCCTTAGCTTCCCCGACCCCCCCCCCCCCCAAAAACTTTTTACAGGTACCTGGTGGTCCAGTGGGAGTCCCGGGATTTTTTGTATTTCAGATATTTTGAAATATTTTATTGGTGTTTGGGAAATTTTGGATATTCTATTTAACTGGTTCAAAATGTATTCTTTTTATGACTATGATTTTACTATTATGAGTGGTTTTATATTTCTTGATTTTATTTTTTAATGTTTTGTGAAGAATGTTACTGTTTCTGTTTTTCCATTGTTGCTCTGCTTATAGAGGCTGGCTTGTTGTGGGTTCCAGTTCAGTTCTTTTTAGCATGTTTTTGTTTATACTTTCTGGTCTCTTTATTCTGTATTGATTGGAGTCTGTCTGTGTTCACTGTGGGGTGGATTTTAAATGCCCTACGCGCGTAAATCCGGCTACCGGCGTGCACAGAGCCCCGGGACGCATGTAAGTCCCGGGGCTTCGTAAAAGGGGCGGGGAGGGGGCGTCCCCAAAATGACGCGGCGTTTCTGGGGCGTGATGCGGCGGGCCCAGGGCGGGCCCGGGGACGTGGCGCCGGCCCAGGGATGTGGTCGAGGCCTCCGGACCAGCCCCCGGGTCGGGTGATGGCGCGCCAGCAGCCCGCTAGCACGCGCAAATTTACATCTGCTTTTAGCAGGCGTAAATCTGCCAACAAAGGTAAGTGGGGGGTTAGATAGGGCCGGGGGGGGTGGGTTAGGTAGGGGAAGGGAGGGGAAGGTGGGGAGAGGGCGAAGGAAAGTTCCCTCCGAGGCCGCTCCGAAATCGGAGCAGCCTCGGAGAGAACAGGCAGCTCGCGCTGGGCTCGGCGCGTGCAGGTTGCACAAATGTGCACCCCCTTGCGCGCGCGCCGACCCCGGATTTTATAAGATACGTGCGCTACGTACGCCTGGTGCGCGAATAAAAGCACGTGATCACGCAAATTTTTAAAATCTACCCCTGTGTGTGACCAATGTGAGGTATTCTGCTATTATATACTTTATCTGTAATGATCTATAGCAGTATGATTTGTTCTGTTTTCCTAATAGGAAGTGTATTGGTGTTCTAGGTCCTAGTGTAATATGTGCAGTGTTACCTTTTCATAGATAAGATTGTTACTGTTTGAGTGCTGGCGGTTAGGGTTGTTTTGGTATGGGAGGTTTACTATATTGTAATGGTAATTCCATTTATTTATGGCTTTCTGAGGGCCAAGCCCACACCCAGCATACATTATAAAACTGTAATTCCATAGGAGTTCCAAGTGTCTTTTTTTGCAGGATTTTCTGGTTGGCATCACAGCAGTGCATGTAAATATAATATGCATGTTGTGATATTTTGATTCAGAAGACTGTACTTTTGAATATTCTTTTTTATGTAAAATCTGATATAAATGTTTAATTGAATTGTGTGTGTGTGTGTGTGTGTGTGCATGTGTGCAAGGCTGTAAGGTTTGCTTAGGGTACCAAATACCCTTCTTTTAACCATGGGTTCCATTTGAGGAGTGTCAGTTTTTAAAAATATAGATTGCTGAAGGGAGCTGGGCTTTTTTTGATGGGTACATGAGAGAGACTGAATGATGTGGGGGCGGGGGGTTCGCACAGGGCAGCAAAAAAGTTAGCACTGACCCTGTGTACCATACAGCATACAATAAACACCTTGCTGACTTGCAGTAATGAAAGAGTGAAGGAAGCCTCTGTGGTCTCCAGAACAAAATTGGCTTTTCAACATACAAGCCATGTGTTTGACCGGGGCCCTGTTGGAGAAATCTTCAGATGCAGAGGAGGATTAGAGGAGTGGAATTAGCAGCTAGACCTACAAGGTAGCCATTATCACCTACCAGCTCAGAAATAATGGCACACCTTTTAATGCCAGAAGCCTTGAGGGCATCGCTAGTATTAAAAAAAAAAAAAGAAAGAAAAGGCTACAAAGGTTCCAATACTTCTCAGTGTCTTGGATCCCTAGCACATGTGCAATTATAACAGATGTTTTTCCTTAATATACGGGCACACTGGCAGGATCCAGGAATCTTGGCTTGCTTTTTTGGGGGATTGGTTTATTTGCAAAACCAAAAAAAACATTTAACATAAAAAAAAACAAAACTAAAACAAACAAACCTGATGAAAAAAAAAGGGGGGGGGGGGGGGAGTGGTCTTCTGGTGCCTGCTGCAAGATGGCCTACCATTAGGGCCTTTTCTGAACTAGCTGGGGCTGGGTCCCTCCCCTTCCCCATTTAAAAGTGCCAAAGCCAGGGAGCTCCCACCTAAGGAGCCCAGTTTAACCCCTTCCTCAATCCTGGTTGCAAAAGGGTGGGAGTGATGCCTGGAGGACAGAGCTGAAGTGATGTCACTACAGCATCTTCCCTCACTGTGGCTGGTGCCATTTTGATGTACGGCTATACATCAAAATGATGCCAGCCGAACCGGAGGAAGTAATCGAAATGCCGTCACTATGGCACCATATGCTAGGCTGCTATTTTTAAAGCACTGGGATCTGTGTAGGAGCAAGTAGGCATCGCTCCCGCTCTTTTACAATCAGGAAGAGGAAAAATGGGGGCCGAGATGGGAGCTCTGTGGTCCTGGCACTTTTAGGGAAGGACCTAGCCCCAGCTGGCTCCAGGGCAGTCCCTTTGCATGGTTGGCTCTGGGGCAGGCCTGGTTCCAGTGCAGGCCCCAGTTGGGCCTTGCTGTAGGGGAAGGCATTGGCCAGGCCTAGCTTTGTGGCAGGCTGGATTAGTTTTTTGGCCCAGGGAGGCCCAGCTAAAGTCATCAGAGGCCTGTTTTTGTTTTTTTTTTTTCAAAAATGCCACAAATATGAAAATACCTGAAAATTTCAAGGGTATTTTCATAGAAGGTTATATTTTATTTGTTCCATTTGGAATGAACTGAAAATTGTGTCTCTTGTTTCATTTTTGACATTCGTTAGAAACACATGCACATCCTTAGATGCCAGTAGCTAAATAATAAAGTGTGCATCACTTTCATCTCAACAGACAAACTGTGAGGGTAGAAGACCATATGTCCTCTTCTCACACCTGGGAGATGAGAGCTGTGATCAACTTGGATATATTCAGGCACCCTCTCTCTTTGTCAGGTCCTCTAAATCTATGCTGGTGTGAAATATTCTGCTGCGGGAGGCTCGATATCTCCTGCAATGGGTATAAAAGTGTAGATGCAGTCTTAGAACCATTGAGTTGTGCCTCAAATGAGTATCCATCTTAGTCAGACCTGGTGGAAAGGAAAGCTGTGCGTACAGAAGACACACTGTTTATACATTCAAAGCATTTTTTATTTTTTTTTACATCTGTCATAGTGGTGGCTGCCTGAATAACCTTTTCCTGGTTAGGAGCCTCTGCACGTCTGAAAGTTTCCCTCTCTTATCAGCTGAATGTGGGCTACATCTACAGTACTGGTTTTGCTTCTTGAAGTGTCTAATCTATGCACAGCAAGGACTTTCCTAGATAAATATTCTTAATGTTTACTATTATTCAATACATTTTATTCTGAAGCAGGCGCTTTACTGAAACACAGCTATGTAGGGATTTTTTGCTTTCGTTTTATTTAGAGTTTGTTACAAATATTTCCTTCGTTTACATATATTTGTACTGCATTTCTTATGTTCTTGGTATTTATTGCTTTACATTTCTTTGTTACCTTTGAAAATAATGTTACTATTTTGCTGAGGATATTTCGCACTTTTAGAGATCCATATTCAGTAAGCTAGCGAGCGGCCAAGGTATCTAGCTAAATTATCCGGATAGCTTTTCCTGTATATCTACTCTAGCGGGATAAACAACAAGTTGAATATGTTCTCCTAAAGTCGTCCAGCTACCTTTAGCCGAATAACTTAAAAATATAACCGGCTATGTTTGAGTATTACCAAATAGGTTTTTAAAGTTATCCAGCCTTGAGCAGCCGGATAACTGGATATCTTCAAAGCTTCCAGCACAGCTTTGACAGAGAAGTTACCCCTCAGTTTGTTTCCAGAGCAGCTGCTGGAAGCACTGGACGTGGAAGCTGAGTGGTGCGTTATGCTTCCGGTGCTGCTCTGCTGAAGCTGCACTGGAAGTGCCAGGAGCAGATAGGTGAACAATTTGGGGAGGGAAGGGGGGATGTGTGTTACAAAGGGCCATGCATGAAATGTTGGTGAGATGGGATGGGAATTGGGCTGCAGGACTCGATGGCACCTTTAAAAAACTATTGAGTGCCATTTAACCGGATATCTTTAAAGATATCTGGTCAGGTGGCAGGTTATATAGCCTCACAAGGCTGGTAACTGAGCCGATTACAACTGAAAATCAGCTAAATAGCCGGATAACTTAGGCCTCTTTTTTTATCCAGGTAAATTATAGCTGGACAATGACTTATCCAGCTGTGATTATAGCCAGATAAGTGGCCCAATATTTTGAAATTTGCCATTTAGACAGGTAACGTTTGCGTTAAGTGGCTAAATGGCTTTGAGTATGGACCACAACATGTTCCTCAGAAATGGGAGAGTACAGAATCTTATTGAAAAAAAAAAAATGGCTTCAGGATTGCATGCTGGGATTTTCTTATTTTAACTACAGATCAAGAATTTTCTTTATTTGGAATAATTAGCCAATGGTGTATTCAACACAGCATAAATATTTAAAGACAACCTGATGAATAACTATGAAATATTAGTAAAATCAAGACATATACTTTGAGTTCTGGTTGCTTAAAGGTGAATTTTAAAAGCCCGGCATGTATGTGGGGGGGAGGGGAGGGCGCACCCTGTGTTGTACCAATTGTTTCTTTGGTTGATTGAGAACTGGGAGGTGTTGCAGTAACCCGCACCTCCCAGATTGTTTGTAAATCTGATATTGCAAAATCCAATAAAACGTTTATACAAAAAAAAAAGCCTGGCATGTGTATTAATTTGGGGATGCGCAAGTAAGTCGGGCTTGTGCACACTGAGCGGATTTTAAATGCTGCCCGGATATGCGCATACCTTGCTCAGCAAGCACTTCTCGAAAGCTTTAAAAAAAAAAGGGGGTGGGGCATGGTCTGGGCGGGACATGGGTGTTTTGGGCTATGACGCTGAGATGTGCGTGTAAATACTTATTACACAACCAGCACGCGCCGAGTTCTCCCTGCCATGTAACTTTACTTCTGCTATGGATGACGTGTAAGTTAAAAAATAAAGAAAACTAGGCAGATCTGCAGGGTTTTAAGGGTGGCGGCTAAATGGGAGGAGTTAAGGCTGTTAAACTAACTGGGTGAACTGGGGATGAGCAGATAAAACTGGAAATAGCATCCCCTGATTTACATGTTAGAAACAGGATTTGCGCGCCCATGTAAACTTTGGCGTGCATGTGCCCGCAGCCAGGCTATTTTATAACATGCACGCAACTACGCACACAGGCTATGAAATAGCTGAATCCCTGGGTGCAGGCCGACGCACGTGCATAAACGTGTGCCCGCACGCTGGTTTGAAAGTTACCATCTCTACTTGTAAGGATTATAAACATGTGAACATGTTAAGGGAATAAAACAACAATAGTTCCATCCATCCCCTCCTCCTGCAAAATATACTTGAACAACAAGAAAAAAAAAAAGTAAAAGTCCTTCCATTCAGAACTACAAAGCAGCATTGTCAGAGTGTTGGCAAGTCAGTTTACAGCTACAGGATTATTGTGGGAATTTCTGTCCTTGTCTTTCGGATTACTGCTGTGACATGTGTACAGTTACACAAGGCATAAAGACAAAATTATTTCTAGGATAGATAAATTGGACATATATACATGTTGACATTGTTAGAATGATATGTCAACATGATATCTGTATCTGATGATTGACTGTACACAAATGGTGTAGTCTATTTTCAGATCTGACCTTGGTACTCACTACAGTGGACTCTAGTGATTCATCTTGGGCTGCCATACCTTCTAAAATATGGACCGCCTTTGTATGTTTTTTTTCATCCATTGTTTATCTTTCTGACACCATGCACCTAAACTGAAGTCCAAAAAGAAGGCAAATTTGCATTATTAAACAAAAAAATTCTAAATCCAGAAAACACCAAATATACTAAATTAGGGGTTGATTTTAAGAACCGCACATGTGCATCCATGTGGGTGTGGTTCCCGGTGCGTGCACATGGTCGTGCCAATTTTATAACATGCGTGAGCTGGCGCATGTATGTTATAAAATCTGATGGCCGAGTGCACATATGCACTGGATTTTAAAATCCGCGCACATGTGTGGGAGGCCTGCGACTCGAGCGCATGGGGGGTGGGGGGATTTTAGCAAAATACACACGGTGATGCAATCGGACCTCTCCCAATTCCCTCCGTCTGCTCCAGTTAAGGATTACCGGCGCGCGCTTCCCCGGGGATAGCAGCTAATGGCACTGTCCCAGCCCACCCCTTTGCAGGGCCTGGTACTTTGGCGTGTAAGGGGATTATGCACATGGCCGGGCCTGTTCTAAAATGAGCGCAGGATGCGCAAGGCCCGGCCATGCTCTTAGCCCCCATTTTTTATGTGCGTGGCCCTTTTAAAATCAGGCCGAATGTGAGCAAGAATAGGGACATTCATAACCAAGCTAATCTTGGTGTGTATTAATGTACACATTCTAGTCATTTGTCTTATTTATCAGTATTTTATTCATTTAAAATTCTCATATAATGTACTTATCTTCTGTAATCTCTCTTCACACCCACAAAAACTAACAGCCCATCATGACTTCAAAGAACATACTTGGCCTGCATGTTTCGAACAGCTTGTCTTTATCACGGACTTTCTGTTGGAAGCTACAGTGATTCGGGTCAGACAAATGATTGGAATGTGAGCATTAAATCATACCATGTTTATGGTGGAATTTAACTCTATTATGACTGTCCCATTTGGCATTTTTTGGATTTGGAATTTTTCTGTATAGTACCTTGTACTTAAAGCCATGGTGCAGTATTATTGAGCATACAATATAACGGGATAGCAGATGTTCTTTGGTATATCTCATATAGCATTTTTTTTGTATAATCCTTGATCAGCATTCATTGAATAGAAGCTGTTGAGTTCTTTGTCACAAATCATAAATAAGACAATTTTCAAAGCCATTTTCCTGGCTGAATAGGCTGTGAGGAGACCTGTCCTCACTTGATCCAGCTAAAAGTGCATGTGGGGTTGCATAACTGGATTGAGGGTTAGGAAAGATTTAGACAACGTGCGAACTGGATTTTCAAATCAACACGCATTGTTTTCTATCAAACATCTACCTGCAGAAAAACAACTGGACAGTACACACGTACTTTCTACTCGAAGACAATTTTCAAAGAAAAATTACAAATATAAGAGTGAATTTTCAAAGGAGTTAGATGCATAAAATAAGTAATTTTCAAAAGCCCATTTATGCATGTAAAGCCTCTTGAAAATTACCTCCATAGCTTCCCTTTGAAAATTAGGAACAAGTTCTATAGGTAGAACATTTCCCTGGGATTTTCTTCTGGGCCAGCTGTTTGAAAATTACCCCTCAAAAACAGTTAAAATGATTCTAAGCTTCTCTTTTTCTTTTTTTTTTTACTTGGAATGCATTATGGCCAGAAAGATTTTATACTGTATGAATAGCTTTCAACAAGGGAGAAATAATTCTGAGCAGTCATATCATTGCTCCTTCACTCTTCCCATATTGCTTTCATCAGGGTTCTTGGTATTTTAAATGTCATTATTTTTCTGTATGTATTCTAGTTCCTCATACTTTATCTCTGAAGTTATTATTTAAGTATACAGAGCTATGAAAGGCAAGCATTATAGAATACAAGGGCCTTTGACATGACTATGCCTTTGGAAGGGTAATTTCGAAACTGCCCGCATAGCCTAAAGTCTGCGGGTATTTTTCTCATGTAGACTTTAGACTGAATTTTCAAAGTGGATTCATGTATGGTAAAAATTGAGAGTATGAAAATAAATCATGTCTCTGTCCCAACTTCTCTCTCCACAGTGCCTCTTTCTGGTGCATGTAAAAGTGTGAACAAAATTGCTTTTGCATGTTCTTTTACACACAAATCCCCTGGGTAATTTTTAAAAGGCTATTTATGAGGATAAAATTGGAGTTTATAAAAATAAATCTTTTTGAAAATTACCCCCTAAATGAATAAAATAATTTATTTTGGAATGGTTTTCACTGCCAAGGCTTTTGAGAACATGCTTTGGTTAACATTGTCACGGTAATTTTAAAATGTGCACGTGTGGGCCCAAACACACACGTATCGGCACATGAGCGAGGATATGCTGGAATTTTTAATCATGCACATACTTGCATGCATATGTTTTACAAATGCACCAACCATGCGTAAGAATGCTCCTAATTTTAAGAGGTTACTCGAGCACAGCTAGCAGACATGTGTCTTCCATAGGACCTTGTCAGCTTTTACTCACGTAAAGCAGTGAATTTTAAAACATGTTCACACGAGGCTCATTTCCAGTTTTCCAATTAGTCCACCAGTTTGTCCAGTTAATAGCGAGATCTTTCATGCCCCTTTGGTTCTTCATCCTGTACGTGGCACAGTGCACCCGGACCCCTCACCCTGTCCTCTAAGTCGTAGAACTCAAGATCTAAAGACTTGTTTCTCGTCAGGAGCAACAGTAAAGTTATGCGACTATCTTGTGTATGCGCGCTTCAATTTTTGCATTTAAAATTTGGAGTTATATATATATGTGTTGGTCCCACCCCAGAACACCCGTGCCACGCCCCTTTTTTTGCCCCCTATTCCTCAGACATGTATGGATACATATAGGAGTATTTTGCGGCTTTTCAAAATCCATGTTGCTTGTGCACGGTACACATACGTAAAAATGAGCATTTTTGCATGAGCAACGCTTTTAAAATCGACCTGTGTGGTTTTTAAAATTTGCCAGTTGTGTTGAAACCACGGAAAAAGGTGTCTTCTGTAAAGATTGTTTCTTGTTGTTATGAAAAATAATTGAAATCTTTAAATAAGTGATAAGAATGCTATAGTTAGGTTTGTTACTTTGTGTCACCAGAATGGCAGAATTATGCATTTTGCAAATTGAGTAGTGATATCAGAAAGGTTAATATTGGGGGGGGGCACTATCAAGCATGCAAAGATGAGGGAAGATGTGCTTCTGTGAAGCTCTGCACCTCCCAGAGCTTATTTACTCTCTTTCCCCTCTCCTACACTATGTTTTCAGGGGCATAAAGGAGCTTTCTGTTGCTTTTAATGCTTGGAGTGGATTTGCTGCTCAGAAAACTGTAGATTGCTAGCATCTTGTGCTCCTAACAATGAGTTCCCGCCAAACCTGCAGCATGCTGGAAAGGGTCCTTAGGATTATTTCCATGAGGCGGGTGAGTCAGAAGGTCTGTGTCGTGGTGGGAAGGAGAAGACAGGAAGCGAGGAGGGACAGGCAACGCTGGGGGAGCAGATCACGGCGCAAATTCTAAATGTAATAAGAGTTGCGAGCAGATGTAATGAGAGATCTGGGGCGGATGTCCTCTTGTATGACAGACATTAAAAAAAGGCTGGACAATATGTGCCCTCGGGTGGAGGAGCTAGAACACTGGGTGTTGGCTGTGGAGGATTGGGAATCTACCACAGCAGATTCACTGGCAGGTTTAAAAAAAACAGGCCAAGGTTACATAAGAACATAAGAACATGCCATACTGGGTCAGACCAAGGGTCCATCAAGCCTAGCATCCTGTTTCCAACAGTGGCCAATCCAGGCCATAAGAACCTGGCAAGTACCCCAAAACTAAGTCTATTCCATGTTACTGTTGCTAGTAATAGCAGTGGCTATTTTCTAAGTCAACTTAATTAATAGCAGGTAATGGACTTCTCCTCCAAGAACTTATCCAATTCCTTTTTTTAAACACAGTTATACTAACTGCACTAACCACATCCTCTGGCAACAAATTCCAGAGTTTAAATTGTGTGTTGAGTAAAAAAGAACTTTCTCCGATTAGTTTAAATGTGCCACTTGCTAACTTCATGGAGTGCCCCCTAGTCTTTCTATTATCCGAAAGAGTAAACAACCAATTCACATCTACCCGTTCTAGACCTCTCATGATTTTAAACACCTCTATCATATCCCCTCTCAGCCGTCTCTTCTCCAAGCTGAAAAGTCCTAACCTCTTTAGTCTTTCCTCATAGGGGAGCTGTTCCATTCCCCTTATCATTTTGGTAGCCCTTCTCTATACCTTCTCCATCGCAATTATATCTTTTTTGAGATGCGGCGACCAGAATTGTACACAGCATTCAAGGTGCCATGGAGCGATACAGAGGCAATTATGGACATTTTTCCATTTTATTCACCATTCCCTTTCTAATAATTCCCAACATTCTGTTTGCTTTTTTGACTGCCGCAACACACTGAACCAACAATTTCAATGTGCTATCCACTATGACGCCTAGATCTCTTTCTTGGGTTGTAGTACCTAATATGGAACCTAACATTGTGTAACTATAGCATGGGTTATTTTTCCCTATATGCATCACCTTGCACTTATCCGCATTAAATTTCATCTGCCATTTTGATGCCCAATTTTCCAGTCTCACAAGGTCTTCCTGCAATTTATCACAATCTGCTTGTGATTTAACTACTCTGAACAATTTTGTATCATCTGCAAATTTGATTACCTCACTTGTCATATTTCTTTCCAGATCATTTATAAATATATTGAAAAGTAAGGGTACCAATACAGGAAGACAAGGTTGTTGACCTGGAGGACAGGTCTCGGAGGGCCACTGTAAGAATGTTGGGGATACCGGAAAAGTCTGAAGGCTCAAATGTAAAGGAGTTTCTGGAGCGAATGAATTGGGAAATGCTAAATCCAGCATCTGATGATCCAAAGCTCGAGATAGATCGGGGCCACTGAGTGCCGGGGAGGAATCAGATCGGTAGCTCATCCCCGCATGCTTTTATTATTAAATTTCATAAATTTCAAGACAAAAAGGTGCTTACAAGGGCAAGAGAGCTTGGCCAACTGATATCTAGAGGAAACAGGGGTCACAGTCTAGAGGAAACAGGGGTCACAGTCTTTCCTGCTTACAGCTATCCAATGCAAAAGAAGCGTGAGGAGTATGTGGGTGGTGAAGATGATTCTTCTAAAAAAAAAAAAAAAAGTTGAAATTTCAGTTGGCATATCCAGCAAAACTGGCTGTTTTTTTTATAAATGGGGCCTGGTGAGGCTTTGAATCACTGGGAGAGGTGATTTCCTATTTAAATACACGTGGCCAAGTTGGCGCTCCTTCTCCATTTGGTGAGGGTGATCAGCGCAGTGCATGAAGGAAGGACAAAGGAGTGGCAACAAACTTTGCTGGATTTATCAAAATGCACTAAATATTGCATGTGATAGAAAAAGGGGCGTGTTTTATGGTAATAGGCAGTTTATCGCAATTTGCACTAATACCTATGCAAAGCGCTAAGTTACCACATATTGTGATAACTTTTTTGCACTTTGAGATAAGTGCCAGAATTGTGGTATTTCCTACATACAACCACTGGGGGGACCATGTTTACTATCAGGGCCAATGAGGGGGGAGAGAGAGAGAGAGAGATCCTAGGCATAATGCCCTCACACTAGATAGGTATTTATATCTCTATGGGAAGCCCAACTAGTAAAAGATGGGCTTCCCATACAAGTAAGAGATGGACTCTCTACCTGGGTAACATCAAGCTAGGTTGAGAGAACATTGCACAAATCTCATCTTTGGGTGAGTTTCCTTACTCTGAAGGTCATCAAATCTTCACAAGAGAGCGCTGTGCTGTTCGTACATCTCACTTTGAATGTCAAAGTGGCCCCTAACCCCTACACTAATACATAAACCTCACCTCAAGTTGCTAGGTGGGCTTCCCATAGAGATATAAATATCTAGTGTGAGGGCACTATGGCTAGTCTCTCTCTCTCTCTCTCTCCTCTCTCTCTCGCCCTGATAGCTAGGCTGGCTCTCTGGGGTCTTCAACACAACTAAAAATGGCATGGGCAAAAACATTGCAAAGTTCATACATTACAGTACTATTGCATGCGTTAAAGGCGCTTAACACATGTGAAAACGTGATTTGATAAATGATCCTGATTGTGTCCAGTGGGGGTGAGCCCAAGGACATCATGGAAGCTGATGAGGGAGTCGAGAGCATGGGATGCCTGGCCACGATTGTTGGTCTGCGTGGGTTCTTTGACTGGTTTGAAGGTATTGCAAAGGTTGCCGAACAAGTGCTCTTGGTCTTTCTTCCCCAGTGGGGATTTTGGATTCAATTATTTAAGTTCTATATTTATGCTGACTAAATGTCTGTTGAGGTGACTTGCCTTTCCTTGAACATGCAGGGTATATCCTCTCCGTTTAAGATAAAACAAATTCTGCAGTTAGCATGTAAAAGTCATACACAGATTTTATTTTTGCAAGATACACATCTTACCAACAAAGAACATGAGAAACTCAAAATGGTTTGAGTGGGATCTGTGAAATGTTCTCATATAATTCCTGAGGTCACAGAGTATGTATTCTTATAGATAAAAACTTACCCATAACTGTAAATAGGTCTTACAGTGATGATGAGGGAAGGTCTGTTTTTTTACATTGCACACTCTGCGCTCTTAATTTAACACTAGTAAATGTTTATGGTATTAATGTGGGTCAGTCAGGGTTTTACAAAATGCTTCCTGATAAGTTGTCTATATTTGGTTACACATGGTTGTGTATTGGAGGGGACTGGAATATGTGCCTTGAGCCAAGCGTTGATAAAACTTCTGTATCCAGAGATAAGCATATTATGTCAGTGCATACTAAAGATCTAGTGAATACATTTAATTTAGTGGATATTTGGCGACGCTGTCACCCAAGGAAGTGTGATTACGCATTTTACTCATCAAGGCATGGCATGTACAGTCAAATAGACTATTTTCAGTGTTCGCCAAATCTGGTTTCATTGGTGCAGCAGAGTGATATTTTGCCTAGTACCATTTCTGATCATAACCCCGTTAAATTGCTTTTCCTTATTCAAACTAATCTGACTCGGTCATTTTCTTGGAAACGTAATACTTTATTGGGGAATAGACAGTTTCAAAATCTGGTTCAGGAAGCAATTAAAGAATATGAGACTCATAATCCTGAATCTGAATACGAACCTGTATTATGTTGGGAAACCTTTAAGGCATATTTAAGAGTAAGGATTATCGGCTTTGCCAGCTTTCTTCAAAAGGAGCGGAAAAAACAAATTGAAGCCTTCACTGTTAAAATTAAGACATTGGAAGGCCTGCATAACCAAATTGCTCACCTTGTACATTAAGGCTTTTAGAAGGGGCCTGAAGGGAGTTGCAATCTCTGGAAATAAGTAAGATCAGAAAGGCTCTTAAATGTACTAGGCTCAGATTTTATGAGATTGGCAATAAGCCGGGGGGTTTTCTGGCAAGAGCCTTGAAGAGGTGTATTGGCAAAGTTTGCATTCATAAGATCCGAAAGCCTGATGGTACTATTACCTCTACATTTGAGGAAATGGAACAATTCTTTTAGTTTTTTTACGAAGTTATACACAGATACTGCTGTGGTGACTAAGGACGACATACATAGCTTTTTAAATGGTCTAGACGTGCCTAAACTGCTGCCAAATCAGATAGAAAATCAGAGCCAATAACTTTCCTGGAGCTGCAGGTGGCTGTAAAGGTGCTGCCTAGTGGTAAGTATCCAAGCCTTGACAGGTAACCCATAGATTTAAAAAATATATATTTTCAGGAAGTGGGGCATCTATTATTCTTGACTTTCAATTCGGCAGAGCTGGTCATATTTTCATTGAGAGATACGGCTGTTGCTAATATTACTCTTATTCTTAAACCTGGCAAAGATGGTGTTGATTGTGGGGCTTACCAGCCCATTTCTCTTCTTAATTCTGATATTAAAATTTTGGCCAAGGTTCTTGCAGTTAAGATTCATGAGAGTACTTCCTCGATTCATAATAATCAAACTGGATTTGTTAAGGTTAGGGTGTATAACTCCAACTCTAGGCAGTTGTTTAATATTTTGCATTTGGCCAAGCAGAAGGGAGTTTCTCGTCTTCTGTTGTCTCTAGATGCAGAGAAGGCCTTTGATAGAGTGTCTTGACTATTTCTGTTTGAAGTGATGGCTCATGCAGATATCCCAGATAGACTTGTAACAAGGATCTTTGCTATGTATGAAAGACCTAGAGTGAGATTGTTAATCAATGGTGCCTTGTCTCTTTTTAGGATTACATGGAGTACTAGGCAAGGCTGCCCGCTATCCCCCTTATTGTTTAATTTACTTATTGAGTCCCTTACAAGAGCAATTCTCAACACCCTAGTATTACAGGAGTGAAATTTGGGGGTAAGAACCATGTTATATCTTTGTACAAAAGAACATAAGAACTTAAGAAAGTGCCATGCTGGGTCAGACCAAGGGTCCATCAAGCCCAGCATCCTGTTTCGAACAGAGGCCAAACCAGGCCACAAGAACCTGGCAATTACCCAAACACTAAGAAGATCCCATGCTACTGATGCAATTAATAGCAGTGGCTATTCCCTAAGTAAACTTGAATAATAGCCGTTAATGGACTATTCCTCCAAGAACTTATCCAAACCTTTTTTGAACCCAGCTACACTAACTGCACTAACCACATCCTCTGGCAACAAATTCCAGAGCTTTATTGTGTGTTGAGTGAAAAATAATTTTCTCCGATTAGTCTTAAATGTGCTACTTGCTAACTTCATGGAATGCCTCCTAGTCCTTCTATTATTCGAAAGTGTAAATAACCAAGTCACATCTACTCATTCAAGACTTGTTCAAGACCTCTCATGATCTTAAAGACCTCTATCATATCCCCCCTCAGCCGTCTCTTCTCCAAACTGAACAGCCCTAACCTCTTTAGTCTTTCCTCATGGGGGAGCTGTTCCATTCCCTTTATCATTTTGGTCGCCCTTCTCTGTACCTTCTCCATCGCAACTATATCTTTTTTGAGATGTGGCGACCAGAATTGTACACAGTATTCAAGGTGCAGTCTCACCAAGGAGCGATATAGAGGCATTATGACATTTTCCGTTCTATTAACCATTTTCTTCCTAATAATTCCTAACATTCTGTTTGCTTTTTTGACTGCTGCAGCACACTGAGCCAACGATTTTAAAGTATTATCCACTATGATGCCTAGATCTTTTTCCTGGGTGGTAGCTCCTAATATGGATCCTAACATCGTGTAATTACAGCAAGGGTTATTTTTCCCTATATGCAACACCTTGTACTTGTCCACATTATATTTCATCTGCCATTTGGATGCCCAATCTTCCAGTCTTGCAAGGTCCTCCTGTAATGTATCACAGTCTGCTTGTGTATGCGGATGACGTTCTTATTTATCTCACTAAGCCATCTGCTGAGATGGTTAATATTGCTGTGCTTCCTTTTCTTTCTCCTAGTTCTCCTTTATGCCGTAAAATTGGTAGAACATGTCCTGTACTAGGACATACTCTTTCTGTGTGGAGCCAAGTTAACAAGTTCCTAAGGCTTGACAGAGAGAACTCTCACCTATTGAGCCTCCATATGAGAACCCTACTTTATCCAGTTGTACATTTTCTCCTACTTTTAAGTTGTGGAGAGATAAGGGTCTAGTCTTTATATCTCAGTTGTGGGAGGATGATGGTTTTTTGGAGTTTTCTCAGTTGGAAGAGGACTATGAACTTGTCCCAGGTTCAAGGGCCTTCTTTTTTCAACTAAAGAATGCTCTGGAGCATCATTTTCATTTGGCAGAACCTTTGCGGCTCTTGAACGGTATGGAGATATACCTGATTGACTTTGGGGCTAAGAGACGAGGACTAGCTAGAATATATAAAGTTATTTTTGAAGGAAAGTATTGCACAAGTACCATCACCTCTCTAATGGTGGCAGAGAATGAGGATTTGGGGACTGAGTTGATGCTAACATATGGAAGAAAGTGTGGTTGTCGGTATATCATATCACTAGGAGAACTGAGCTCATGTTTAAGTTGTTGCATGGAACTTATCATACCTCTGTACATTACTATACATTTTTCCCCAGTGCAAGTCCTTTTGGTGGAAACAAATATTCATATGTGATAGTACTGCCCAAGTGTATATCAGTTTTGATCACAAGTGACCCAGGAAATATCTGATATTCTTAATATTCCTGTGCATGTCATGCCTTTGTTGGTTCTCTTGGGGAAATGGACTGACTCGCTTATAACTCAGAAACATCATAAACTGGTGGGTCAACTGTTACTGGCAGCAAGGATTAGAATTGCAACCTTTTTGAAGTTGCTCCACAATATAGAAAATTGGAGAGCACAAGTGTGTGATGTTGCTGATCTTGAGAAGCTTTGATTTGATTTAAAAGGACAACTTTTTAAAATATGAGAGTATTATCAATATTATGGCCACCCTAGGAAAGGTTTGAAGTGACTTATTCTGACCTCAATGGTGATTCAAGGCTTTTGGGGGGTTTTGTAACAGAGTACTGTCTCGGGAGATACTTGACATACTCTGTGAGTTTTGGTAAAGGGATACTCTATAAGCTGTATTCTTATTTCACTTATTTCACTTGTTCAGGGTGATATTTTAAAGGTTTTAAGTCAAAAAACTTTGCTAAATAGTTTAAAAAAAAAAAGAGGTTAATATATATACTGTTGCATTTCGTGGTCTCGCAGGGGGTCACCCATAAACCGCGCTACTCACCCAACATGACTGGACCTCCTTCACAAACTCGGCAGCGCACCACCATCTCCATTGGTGTAGCAGGATGCCACCGGCTTCCTCTAGCAAGCACGTCTACGCTCCTGGAGTTACAGGCCCAAGGCAGGAAAACCCCCACAGCACCCTTAGATGACATCACCACTGGCTCCTATTTAAGGGCCATTCAGACACCCTTAAGACAACTTAGCAACAGGTCCAGCTTCATTATAGTGCGTGTTGTTTCCAGCCTTTGTCTGCCCAGCATATTCCAGCCTTTGTCTGCCCAGCCTCTTCCAGCCTTCATCTGTCCAGCCTGTTCCTGCCTTGCCAACCCTGTCTGTCTCCACCCTATCCATCCCTCTTCCTGTCCCTCAGACGGATACCTAGCCTTGACCCTTGCTTGGACTTAAAACTTGCTTGAACTCTGCCTAGCTTGACCCTTGTTGGGCTCTCAACTCATATGAAGGCTGCCTGCCTTGACTCTTGCTAAGACTCTTGAATCACTCAAATGATGCCTTCCCCTGACCATAACTTGCCCTTGGACCATATCTTTAGTCTACAACAAAGATTATTGCCTAAGTTCCGCTGGCTCTGGCACCCAAAGGTTCAACCCGAAGAGAATGTGGGCTGGTAAAGGTGAAGCTCCTGGCCGGTCTCTGCTTTGCCTGTGTCCACCTGTTGGTTGTGAGGACCTGCAGGGTCAACAAGCAGATGCCCTCTTCTGCTCTTTTCAGACTGAGAACATCCCAGAAATTCCAAGACATATCATCAATCCTGCTAAGATACTCCTGGCGACTATGGTACCCATCTCTCCAGGGAAGGTGGTAGTGCCTTCCAGACTGCGTAAAAAGGTGCTAAAATGGGCCCATGACTCCCATGTAGCAGGGCAACCTGGACGGGCACAAACTATTGAACTGCTTCAATGGCACTACTGGTGGCTCTAAGTGAAGCAGGATGTTAAGGCCTATGTTGACTTGTGCCCACTTGTGCACAGCAAAAAGCCTTACATGGCCAACCCTGGGGGAGCTGTCCAGCCATTGTCAGCCCCCAGGGATCCCTTGACCCACTTGTCCATGGACTTTATCGTGGTCCTCCCTCTCTATTAACAGTGCCACCGTGGGTAGTAATCAATCGTTTCTCCAAGATGGCACACTTCGTCCCATTGCCTGGCCTTCCTTCTGCACCAGAGTTGGCAAGGCTCTTCCACATCTTACACTTGTATGGCTTAATGAAATACATCCTATTGAATAGAGGAGTTCAGTTTACTGCCCGATACAGGCGTGCCCTCTGTGGCATCATGCTTGACTATGCAACAGCCTACCATCCCCAGGGCAACGGGCAAGCGGAGTGTACCAACCGAGCTCTTAAAATATTCCTGTGCTCCTACGTCAATGAATGCCGGGCCAATTGGACCACCCACCCCCCTCCCCCGCCCTGGGCTGAATTCTCCCACAACAACCATATTAACACAGCCACCAGTCTTCTCCCTTCTAGGCTGTTTATGGGAAACAACTCCTGCCACTGTTGTCACTTCCCATGACAGGTTCTTTGCCCGCAGCTCAACTTTCAATATAAGGGCTATATGACCTATGGGAACAAACCAACCAATTGATTGAGAAGGCTGCTACATGAGCCAAAAATATGGCTGATGCCTGAGGGAGGCCAGGGTCCCAATTCAAGATGGGTGTGAGTTTGGTAAAGCACGAGACACGCCTGTGGTTTCCCTCATTACGATTCACACCCTGCTTCATCGGCCCATTTCCAGTGTTACGTCAAGTGGCTGTCACTTATCAGCTAAAGCTACTGTCTAATTTAAAAATTCACAACATGTTCCACATTTCCCTACTCATACTATTGGTGCTTTTCTAGCTCTCCAGAACACCAGGAGATTGTGTCAGAAAAGGACTCAGTATATGAAGTCCAAGAAGTCCTGGATGTCTCCTGAAGAGGCAAGAAAATTGAATACTTGATCTCCAGAAAAAAAACTCATTTGGTCCATCATCCAATATATTGGACCCCAACCTGCTGAAAGAGTTCCACAAGCATTACCCTGAAAAAACCAAACCCAAAGCCTCAGGGAGGGGGCTTAAGAGGGGGGTACTGTTGTGTCTTGCAGAGGTCTTCTGTAAGCCATGCTACTCATCCCTACATGGCCAGGCATCCTTTACAAACATGGCAGCATGCTGCCATCTCTGCTGGCATGGCAGAATGCTGCTGGCTCCCTCTAGTGCACTTGTGCCTACACTCCCGGAGTTAAAAGGCCCGTGGCAAGAAAATTCCTGTGGTGCCCTTAGATGACATCACCACATGCTCCTATTTAAGGGCCATTCAAACGCCCTTCAGACACCTCAGCAACAGGTCCAGCTATGTTGTGTGACTGACTTCCAGCCTTCATCTGCCCAGCCTGTTCCAGCCTTCATCTGTCTAGTCTGCTCCTGCCTTGCCAGCTCAGTCTGTCTCCACCCTATCCGTCCCTCTTCCTTTCCCTTGGACAGATACCTGGCTTTGACCCTTGCTTAGACCCTCGACTGACCTGAACATTGCTTGACTCAACCCTTGCTTGGACTCTTGTTTCACCCAAACACTGCCTGCCCCTGACTATAGCCTGCCCTTGGACCACGCCTTGAGTCTACAGCAGAGACCATTGCCTAAGTCCTGCCGGCCCGGCACCCAAAGGCTCCACCTGAGAGGAATGTGGGTTGGTCTCTGCTTCGCCTGGGTCTGCCTGCTGGCAGTGAGGACCTGTAGGGCTCCTCCATGCAAGTAGAGCCAATCTCACTCCAGCCCAAGGGTCCACAGATACAACATATACATAGAACAGCATTAAAAATATGTCTGGCTTAAATTCTATTTTTTGCTTTTTGATAGTGTACTTTTTATACAGATGCTCATTCAAGTCTCTTTAAATTAAAAGTAGATTCCTATCTAAAGAGAGAATGCATGCACATTTCTCCTAGCTGATATTGACAGGCTAAACTAATTGATTGTGTTATTATGTTTATAAAATATTAATGGACACCATATCATAAATGTGCTGAAAGCTACATTATTTCTAAATGCCTTCATTCCAAAATACATTGATTGCCAGGCACTGGTTCTTCTCAATGCATTTTATTATGCTAACTGGGGCCTGAGTCAGTTGGTATCAGATGCTAATTTAACCCTTCATTTGGAAGTTTCCATTAACTCTAACCTCCTGTCAGATTGGGAGCCCCTTCAGTACAGACCACTCTGTGAATGAAGACTTAGTACTGGTTTATTATCAGATAAAACAATAACATAAATATTTCCTGACTCATGATGCATTGCAGGTACAAATCAACAGGTAACTTCAATCAATGGTGCAAACACACATGGTCAGGACGAAGTTTAAATCTAGTCTACTTATCCAGTCAAGATCAGTTTCCAATTCCTCTTCATGGAAAGCACAGGCAATATTTGAGACACAACTTCTACTTTACAGAGCTTCAATACTTTCACATCACATAACATCAGTATTCATAGGGAGATGAGCTCACAGGTTTCCGCTGGACTCCCACACCTTTACTTGGCCTCCTAACCAACTAATTGCCAGGAACACCTTTGTAGTGTTCCAGCAGATCTTTTGAATCTGCTCAGGATCAATCTGGATCCTCAGGGGTGGTGCCATACACCAGGTTGTCAGTAATATGAGCCTAGATTTCTCAGAGCCATTCTGATATTTATTTATTTATTTTTAATTTTTATATACCGATATTCTTGTATAAAATACAAATCATGCCGGTTTACATTAAAACAGAAGATGCAGGAAAAATGTTACCTTTGTCAAATACATTGAAACATTAATAACAAGAAAATTATTAACAAGGGATAACAACTAAGAAAAGAGAAAGGTAAACAAGAAGAAGAAGTAAAACAAAATATAGAAGTTGAAAAACAAAAAAGGTGGCACAAAGGGTTGCACAAAGGGGTGCACAAAGGGGAGTGCCCCTTTGTCGCGCCCCTTCGGCGAGCAACGCCCGGCGCGCAATGCCAGGTGGAATGGCGCCATTTACCGGTTCGACGCTGGGCGGGATGATGTCACAAAAGGGGTGGGTCTCATGCTCACTGTTCTCTTTTCAGCGATCTCTCTTCACAATTCAAAACGGATGTTTTCATTTATTTTGGTTCTTTTTATTTAGTGAAGCACTACAAAAAGTGCCCGGTGCTGATGGGCTGCCCCCTCTGCCTCCGTGCCAGGTGGAATGGCGCCATTTACCGGTTCGACGCTGGGCGGGATGATGTCACAAAAGGGGCGGGTCTCATGTTCACTGTTCTCTTTTCAGCGATCTCTCTTCACAATTCAAAACGGATGTTTTCATTTCTTTTGGTTCTTTTTACTTAGTGAAGCACTACTTCACTTCACTGGCTCCCAATTAAAGCATGCATTGCATACAAATCAATGACCATTATTCACAAAATTCTAAACAACGATCATCAAGGTCTACATACCTTAAACATAATTCCTCAAAACCCTCCAAGAAACCTACGCTCATATAACTCAGGATACCTAAACATCCCCCCCATCAGAGATGCACATCTGGTAACAACAAGAAAAAGAGCCTTTTCAATTGCCTCCCCTGAACTATGGAATAACCCTATCTAAAGATATAAGAACACAGCACAACCTAAAAATATTCAAAAAAGACCTAAAAACACTAATGTTTCGCAAATTCTACACTGACCCTCATACGTCTGATCATCCCAACTCACAACTGAACTCTGATCTATCAACCTCTTAACTCCTTCTCCCCATCCAGAACCTTCACACCCTTCTCATACAACTTAATAATACTTTCTGGACTTGAATTGTTTAATTTCTGTCAAATGTTCACATTGTTATACTGTTACACAACTACTAAGAAAATGCACACTTTGTAAACCGTTATGATGGCTCTACCGAATGACGGTATATAAAACTCATCAAATAAATAAATAAAATAAACATAGCATACTAGCTCTGAATCAAGTAAACCCAGTTCAAGACCAGTTGTAACACTTATTGCTCTTACACCACCTCCAAACCCATAAGTTATTTCTTTCTAAAGTACAGGGAACACAGCATTCCTGCTGTAACTGGTAGGCCAAGAAAATAATGTCCACTGGGTAAAATCAAATTTCTACATATGTTAAGAAGGTAATTTTCAAAAACAGGTACATGTGTAAAAGTTGCATATATCATAGCTATTTTCAATAGCCAATTTATGCATGAAAACCTTTTGAAAATTGAGCCCTATGGCGTCAATTTTCAAAGGAGTTATGCACATAAAAGTAGCAGTTTTCAAAAGCACATTTACATGCATAAAACCTTTTGAAAATTGCCTCCTAGAAGGTGAATTTTGAAAGCAGGACCCATGCCAAAATCAGGAGATGGGCACACATCTGGCACTTGTGCATGTCCACCCCATTTTATAAGGGGTGCACATGCGCCCACAACTGCTGATGCATGAATATCTTGCATTGGCCAAAAAAGGGGCATGGTGTGGACGTGGCATGGGTGTTCTGGTGTGGGGCCAAGAGATGCGCGCAAGTATCTGTGCGTCTGGGCACGCACCCAAGTCCAGTGCCACGTAAATTTAGTTCTGCTATGGAGGAGGTGTAGGTTTAAATAAAAAAAAAATTTACAGGCCTCTGTGAGAGGTTTGAGGGGTCTAGGGTGACTGGGGGAAGTGCAGGCTAAAGAACCAGGGGTTGGGAGGAACTAGCAGAACACTAGGCAAACTGCTGGACGAACTAGTGATACCGGTCCTCAACTGGACGTGCGTCTGTTATAAAATAGAAGCAGGTGCACATCCATAAGCCGACATATGCTGCTGGACACACACAAGCTTAAAATTAGGAGAGAAGATACGCGCACCTAGGCTATTTTATAACATGTGCATGCAGGTTAAAAACTTGCAGCAGGCGCAAACAAAAGTATGCTGGATTTTATAAGATACGTGCATGGCCGCGCGTATCCTCTAAAATCCTGGATCGGCGTGCGCAAGGCTGCCGATTTTGGGCAGCCTGCGTGCGCCGAGCCGCGCAGCCTGCCTCCGTTCCCTCCAAGGCCGCTCCGAAATCGGAGCGGCCTCGGAGGGAACTTCCTTTCGCCCTCCCCTCACCTTCCCCTCCCTTCCCCTACCTAACCCCACCCCCCCCGGCCCTATCTAAACCCCCCCCTTACCTTTGTTCCTAGATTTACGCCTGCGAGAAGCAGACGTAAATCTACGTGCACCAGCGGACTGCTGGCGCGCCGTCTTCCAACCCGGGGGCTGGTCCGGAGGCCTGGACCACACCCCCGGGCTGGCGCCACGCCCCCGTCCTGCCCCCAAAGCGCCGCGCCCCACCCCCGAAACGCCGCATCATCCGGTCCCGCCCCCGACACGCCCCCTTCGAAAAATCCCGGGACCTACGCGCGTCCCGGGGCTCTGCGCGCACCGGCGACCTATGGAAAATAGGCGCGCCGGTGCGCAAGACCCTGCTCGCGTAAATCTGGGCGGATTTACGCGAGCAGGGCTTTTAAAATCCGCCCAAGAGTAAACCTGTCATCTTATCAGTAAACCTAATCTCTACCATCCTGGCCATATCAAAACCCAACTCTCTTAAAGTAGTAGTGTGAATTGCAGCAACTAGGAAAGCTATGTATAGTTTTGTGAATTAAAGCAATGTGGATTCATACACTTAATTCAATAATGGGAATAAAATATGAATTAAAGTTCATCATAGGATCTATGCACAAAGGAGGCAATAATCAAAAGTGCCAACATTGGTTAGACTCCATGGGTACTTTACCTGCAGGGTCTGCACCAATAATCAAAGCAAAACTACACTGGTAGTTTTATTTTGATTATCACCTAACACAAAGTTACTTGCAGAGATTTGGGCCTGCTTTCTCTGTGGGTAATTTTTCAGAACAAAACAATCATGTGGTTTTGTAAAATCAAAACGACAAGCTTTCTTCCATTCTAATCTCCACCCTCCCCCGGCCCCTTGGAACACATCCTTCATATGCAGATAAAAGTACATACGTTGCAAAACATGCACACCTTTACCTGCATGCCGGGTGGCAATAATCAAAGAGCCCATTTCCACAGATAAAACATTGTTTTCACCCAGAAATGCCTGTGCTGTGATTACTGCCCTCCTTCCTTATCATAGTAAGCACATCCTCAAAAAAAAAAGAAAAGGCATGCAATGCACTAATGGCATAGCATGCATGCTATACTGGTCCGGCAACACATTAACAGGTACGGGCTAAAATTGTGAATCAGCATTTAAATGAAGAAAGTTCATATGCAAATTAGATTTTAGTGGGCATGAGTAAAATAGTGTATACATCCTCTGTGTACTATTTCATGTATGTTCACCAAAGCCAAACAAATTTAACATCTGCCTAGGAGCAGGTGTTAAATATTTAACATGAACACTAATCCCAAAAGTAGGCAGTGCCATCCCAAAATCCCCCAACTACATAGCCCAAAGTGAAAGGCCTGAATAGCACTGGGGATTTCATTCTCCCAAACACTTTCATGATCTGCACAACCCTTCCCCAATTAAGAGCAGACTGCCCCCCCCCCCCAACATTAAGGCAACTCCCCCATAAAGAGCCAACACAATCAAGACAACCCCTGACACAATGATGATTCCCTTGGCAACATCAAGATCCTCCCATGCCATCAAGACAACCCTCCCTTGCAAAGTAAATATCTCTGTGCACCCTCAAGGCAAGCTCCTCCACCCAACAACATCAAGGCAAACACTCCTACTCTCCCCACACTATCAAAACATCCCTTTCTATCAAGTCTCGCTTCCAGTCCCACACCCTATTGAAAGTAGTTCAAACCCTCGACCCCACCTCTCAGTCTTCCAGAATGCATCCTTACCATTCTGGAGGTCTCCATCTTTACCAGTTTGAGGGATATGAGAGCCCACTGTTAACCTTGTAATAGCCTTAATACACTTGTTCATTAGTCCATATTGGAGTTAATGTGGACTAATACAATGGAAATATTAATGAGCTACATTGCATGCAAATGTATGCAAAACAACTCAATATTAAAATGAGGTGAATATAAATTGCATTGCTTAATGTAAACCACATTAAGCCATCGTTAATGTATAAGTATAACTACACCTCCCTGAGGTGTAGTTAAGATTTTGCCTTAGCCTCTGGGTTTTAACATGCAGCCCAATTAGTGACCTCCAGCCTGAAAATCTTATGTGGCCGGTTAAGTGTCCTCCTTCTCTCAAACATCCAAGTCTGGTTCCACTTCCTCCTGACATCCAAATTTAGGCACCTCACCCCCATTCAGATTCCCCTCCCTAGCTTACCCTATCTGAAGTTGTACAAAGGGCAGTTGAGGCAGGAGTCCATTGTCCTTCCTCTTGTCACACTTGTTAGTAAAATTCAGTATGGCACCAGCTGATCTTAAATGGCCTTTTGCCCTGAACATGTGGGAAAAATACAGTGTAAGGTCAGTGATGCCTTTTTTTTCTTAGTCAACCACTGGTCAAATTTACATGGGGTAGACTGGGGAGGGGGGATCTGATATAGGGGGAAGGGTGTCTGAACTTGAATATTAGGTGGGCCAGTCTTGAATGCTGGTTGGAGGTGTAGGGTGTAGTGGGGCCACTTGCCATGTAATTTTATTCAGGCAGGGGATGGGGGAACATTGCGGCCCACATTGGATTGCATGTTACCACCCCTTTTTTTTGCTGCGTAATTGTGTACATGTTACTAATGCATATGTATGCTAATTTTATGCATATAAATATTTTGAAAATTCACCCATATATATATCTCTAGTTTATGAAAGTATAATATGAAGATTCAGTATTTCATTCTTGATTAGACTCTTCAAGAGAATTGCTATTTTAAGAATTATCAAAAAAATAGTACTATATATAACCAATCTCTTCCTTGGAGACCTATTGAATTAGTTTACCATTGTTAGACCACAGTAGAAAACAGCATGTAGGAGTTTAACATTTTAATATTAACATCTCAAAACTGGTTAAGTTATGATGTTGGTTAGCATGTTCTGCAAAGCATATATTATATTAAAAAGATTATTTTTCCAAACACTATGGGGTAAATTTCCAAAAATTTATGTGCATAAAAATTAACAAATATGCACATACAAGTAATTTTTTAAGAGAGTTACATGAGTAAATATAACATAGTTTTGTAGCAATTTTCAAAAGCATTTACATGTGTAAAATGTACTTAAGGGAGTATATCATATGGACAATTCAATGGCATATATTGTAGCAATTTTCAAAATCCCACTTATATGGGTAAACTGCATTTACATGTGTAAAACCCAATTTTACTCATGTAAATGCTTTTGAAAATCAGGCCCATAAGAAGCCTCTATTCGTGTATTCCATAGTTTATAACAGTAGGAAAATCACGCGTATTTTCAATTTCGCATGTACATATATGCACAGAAAAAATGGGCATTCTAGGGTGGGGCCAACAGTTAAGCACATGTTGCTATTTTAGAAGACACACACATACATTTGCCAACTCACTTATTTTTACACCTGTTAATTATCTGGCATAAGTGTTTATTGTGTAGCAGGCTAAAGAACCAGGAGGGTCTCGATGACCTGGAGAAGAACCAGGTGAACTGGTGGACTGATAACTGTTTTGGGTTTTTTTTTCGTTTATGCACACATGTTTTAAAATTGGCCGACTTGTGTGCATAAATCATGACTTAAACGAGTAAGACCTACTTTACTTTCACACACAAAATGTATGCACATATATCTTTAAAATAGGTAGGAAAAGTACGTGCGTTCAATGCATTGATATACTTGGCTTCAATTCATTGCATGTATTCACGCATAAGCCTACATATGCGCGTTTGCTGCATGGTAGAGTTGTGCGTATTTTATAAAATGCGTTATCATGTGCACAAGATATAAAATACTTGTGTATGTCTGCTTGCAGCCATATATGTGCATGTCTGCCAATCTGCACATTTATTTGAAAGTTATCCTCCCTGTGTTGTATTCGTGGTTGCCTTGGGGATAGATCCAGGATAGCTGCTGCTGCGGCTAGCTTCTTTGTTAAAATGTTGCCTTTCTGGTGAAGCTTAAGGGGCAGATGAGGGGCTTCCCCTCTGAAAGTATTATGTCATCCTGGGTTACGTACCAGTGTCTGGATCTAAGCTAGGATCACAGTCCGGTAGTTTGACAAGGGGACCATGTTCATGTTCATTGCATTCAGAGTTGGACCAGATTAACTGCCTGGATTTCGAGCCCTCCAGGTTTCTTTATGATGCCCAAGAATGGCAGATTCAGTTTTCCTGGAGCCTAACAGCAGTGCCATAGATAAGATTTTCTGGAAAGTGGTGGGTGGGTGGGAGGCTGATTCCATCATTGTGTTCATGGACAGCTGCCTCAAGGAATACTTGCTGCTAAACTTGTAGATGTTGACTTCAACATCTGGAGAGGATGCCTCACCTTCACATGGGAACATAGCTGCAGGATTCCCAGAGTGATTATCATCATGTTCACTCAGTACTGTGATGATCAATGAGTATATATCTATTTTACTTTGACCTGTCAAATAGCAGAGAACTTCTACCCATTGGTGAGCTCTCTGGATTGAACTCCAATGAAAGCATGGCAGCGATTCAGAATATATTTTTCAGACTTTGAAGATTGGTTGCAAGAGTTGCTATTGATAATCCACTGAAGGCAATTACTATGGCCATGGTTTGGGAGTCATTTGGAGAGCGATTGTAAAAGCCGTGTCTGCAGGTAAAATAGTGTTTAACTCACAGAAATGGCTTGTTTTAAATGTCCCACCTGATATGTGGGTACTTCTGCTCGTATAGCCTGGTTGTAGGTAAGTTTATCCAGACTGCGAGGAGGCATTCTGAGGCAGGGCTGTGGAAGGGTTTGCACTTCCACCGCTACTATTGGATTTTTAAAAGCATGTAGGTAAATTTTCTTGGCAAATGTGTGTGGCCATTTTAGCAGTTGTAATTGCATGCAGGTAGTTTTGGTGGGATAGTTTTCAAAGGGAAAATACTTGCTTGCTTTTCCTCTGAAAACTGGTATAGCGCTTGTGTGCTTATTTGCCAGCTTAACTTGTGCAAGATGTCAAAAAATGAACCCGTAAAGAACTTGAATCTGTGGTACTGGCCTACATGAATTTGCATCAGACACCAATTCAGAAGCTGGAAGATAAGATCTCCTTGTGTAAGTCTGAGGATAAAGAAATTTCTACTAAACATGACCTTTTTCTAGTATAAATCAACAAGAGCTTACTGAATCTTTGGTCAAAGATAACCCTGCCTTTCAGAGAAAATTAGGCACATTGAGAATGCTCTAAAGTTAAAAAATGTCATAGTTCTTGTTTTAAAAATTTAAGACTGTATTAGGTGTATATTTGTTTAAGATATTTAGTGGAAACCTTACAGGTGTTGAAGAAGTCTATACCTCATATCCTAAAGGCATATTATTTACTTGAGGATAACTCTGAAGTGAGAATTACTTCTGTAAACTCCAATTTATGATAGTTATACTCCAGATGGAACAGATAAAATAACTGGAGCCTTTGACAATTTTTGTGCCTCTGTTTAGGTTCCTATGCCCATGATTACCTTGTTAGTTTGTTTTTGTTTGTTTTGCCTTAGCTGTGGAAAGATTTTTTCAATGTTCTTCCTAAAAAAAAGAGATACCTTTCTTGCTTGTAAAGTTAGAATACATTCAGAGCCAGTTACAGTCACCTAGAGTGCTAAAATTTAGGGGGGGGGGGGAATTACTTCATGGGGCTGCCAGCAAAAGAGTTGCAGGAGCAGCTGCTGGGATGAATGGTATAGCAGGGATCCCCAGGTCCCACCAGCCAAAGAAATGGAGGAACCACTGGGCCGAGCAGTGTAGTTGGTGGGGATCATTAGGCCCCACCAGCCAAAGAGATGGAAGATCCACCAGCGGCTGGAGTAGCGTGAGCTTTTGTGGTGGTTTCTATCGCTTTATACTGGCATAGCAGTGGGAAGTGCTGGCCCATGAGTTTTGCACATTCTTGCTGTGCCTGTACTAGAGATGTGAATCGGATGTCCGATTGTTTCCGCTGTCGGTTTTGTGTGGCCGCAGGAAAATCTCATATTTCTGCGGATCGGCATTTTCTTTTTCATGAAAAATCATTTTCGGTTTAGTGCGCACTAATGGGAGTTAGCGTGCACTACCTCCCATTAGTGCGCACTAAACCAAAAACGATTTTTTACGAAAATTCGGGGAAAGTGCAATCGTTTTATCGGTTTCCCGATCCAGGACGATTTAGGAAATTTCGTACAAATTTCCTAATCGTCAAAAAATGAATGCATATCCCTAGCCTGTACAGAGTCATGAGGCGTAGCGGTAAAGGCTCCGACTACAAATATGACACATGGGAGGGAGGAGAGGCACTGGGGTAGATGCTTGAGGAACATAGATAAGGGGCAGATGCTTGGAAAGGGGGAGAGGCAGGGAGGATGGATTCTGGGGAAGGGGTTGGATGAAGAAGGAAGAATTCTGGGAAAGCAAGAAAATGGGGTAAGGAGGAAGAGGGCAGATGCTGGAGAATGGGGCGGATGAGGCAGAAGGACAAATGCTGGGAAAAGAGTAGGAGGGAGAGAGGGTGGGATGCTGTATAGGAGCCACTGCCACCAAATGATGGATTGCAAGTACCAGAGGCACTGGTGGGCAGAAGGGCGTGCTATGCTGGAGCAGCTGCCAGTAGGATGAAATAGCTGCCCTATCCCCTATCGGGGGATAGGGTATAAGATTAATTTGCTTAGGATGCCTAATACCCATGCACCAGTCCTTGAATATATCTGAAAATTACTGCATCAACACAGACTCTGTGGCGCCAGTTTTGAATCTCAATTAATAAACTTGCTGTTCCTTTTTCTTTGAGATATCCATGTAAATATAGGATAATATTTCATCAGAAAGGATTTGTATTTTTTGAGCCAGATCAACTATTCACATTTTTGCATACTTAATAGAACTGATGATATTAATGCAGTCTCTCTCTATTTCTTCAGTGGCTTCTTCTGTGAACCTAATGTAGTATTTTCATTTTGTATTAATTTGGAAGATTATGGTTTTCTTTTCCTAATGGTTACACTGTAGTCTGTCTCTCTCATAGCATGGATAATTTGTAAATTTTTATCTATATTGTGGATCCTCACTTTTCTGCTTTGGTGAACCCATACTTGGAATTATTACGGTTTGAAGTTTTATTTTTCCTTGTGTTTTGGAATGTTTTATTTCATCCTTAAGTAATGTGAATTGGGTTTCTTTAAAAATTGTCTCTTTAATGTATTCCTCTTTCATGTCTTGGTAAATTTGTGTAGGTAACAGTAAATATGTCCTTAGATGTATGTAAAAAATAAATCAAAGTAACACCAGCAGAGTTGATATAATGGGGAAAAGACATTTTGAAAAGAAGGGTTTTGGTATTGTGATCTTATCCTTTATCATTTTAGTGATTCTTTGCCTCTTTTAGCTTCTTGTGTTTAATATGAATTTGAAAGAGCTAGAGCTTTGATGCCTTATACCAGGGGTAGGCAACTCTGGTCCTGGAGTGCTACAAATAGGCCTGGTTTTCAGGATATCCACAATGAATATGCATGTGATATATTTGCATACAGCTGAGACAGTGTATTCAAATATACCTTATGCACATTCATTGTGGATATCCTGAAAAACAGAACTGTTTGTAGCACTCCAGGACTGGAGTTGCCTACCCTTGCATACCAGACTATCAAAGTAAACACTGACTGTAGGACCAATCCTGTTGTTGCAATTTGCATATCTTTCTTGCTTCCAAACTTTTGAACAAATGTCAGATCGTTCCCATTTTACCAGCACTGACTGTCCCTTTAATCAACATGAGGTCACCCCCATATAGCAAACTTAGCATAATGTAATTTTCACTAATGGCTTTCTATTTCTTTTATAATGTTATCAGCTTTTGTTTTGGAATAAACCTGCTTATGAAACTTTGAAATTAGAACATTTTTCAAAAAGTACCTACTGTGTTTGTGTGGGTGGTCTGTGCTTAGTGAAGGGGTTTCAACACTTTAGTCTGGTTAAAAAAAAAAAAATTGATTAAAATGCAGTTCTTTCCATTGTGTGTTCTTATTTGTCATCTTTATTGCTTTTCCGTAGTTTTAATTGTGCCTGTAATGGCGTATTTGGTCAGATAAAGGTGAGATGGAATGTGAGCTCACTTGGCTTCTGATGCGGCTGTTGGTACCTGCTAGCTGTGCTTGGATCCCTGTCCCTGTAGATTTTAATGTCCCCACAGACTGCTGGCAGCCTGCTTCCAGCTGTGGCAGGCATGATGCAGTGAATTGCTTTTGAATGTTCTTTACTCAAATAGGCAGTAATTACAAGCTTAAAGAGGTTTAGTGGTCCAGTAAACTACATAATCACCCCTGAATTAGCCTGGGCTCATCAGTTGCAGTCCAGCAAGCTCAAGTCTGCAGTTTGTATGCAGTCTTTATCACATAGCAACCTGAGCAGCAGGTGTGGAACAGCAAGAATCTCCCTTAAACACAACTGTCTACTGGGGACAATGATCTCTAATTAGATGAGCCTACACATCACTGTAATTTAAGTGGTAAAATTAACACCAGAAAGTGCACACCGCTTCCTTAGTCATACACATTGGTTCTTTACCAATGTTTTTTTTTTTTTTTTTTTTTTTTTTACTCCTCATGCATTAAATGCCTCTTTTCAAAACAAATTACAGAATTTCTGTTAAATTTTCTGCACAGGGTTTTCTCAGAAAGATATTGCAAAGTAACATCTGCTGGGGGGCAGAACAACTGTTCACAAGTGAGATCACCATCAAAGCAACATTTCATAGTAACATAGTGATATTAATGGTTAAGTAAAAAAAAAAAAAGGACCAGTTGGCCCCCAACAGTCTGCTCACTTGCACATACTGCAAGAATGTATCCCAGCTGCTAGCAATAGAAACTTGATGCTTGTAGATATCACACTTTATCCAAGTCAGTTTTGTTTACTTCCTCGCTGGCTCTCTAGCACCCTGGGGTAAAGAGTTAAAAGATCCCAAACTCAATCCAAACTCTCAGATTTAATAAATCCCCATCCTTATGCCTTATATTCAGGCTTGGTAATAATCTAAATAACTGCCAAAATTAGTGATTACAGTGCCTGAACATCTGGCCTCCAAATGTAAGCCTTTGTTTCTATGCAGTGGTGCTTTTTCTAGGGTAATGCTTGAAAAGAATTTGGCTTTAATGTATTTTTTATAAAAAGTTTTTAATGACATGTGTAGTCTTCTTTAAAATAAAATCTTTGTGGCCAGGTCATTTTGTTGTTTTAGCAGCGACAGGCAGATGAGATGAGAAAATTCTGGAAATTCTTTAGAGGATTGTGTGGAATTAAGAGTCAGCAAACAAGTTGTGTAGGCGATACCTTTTTACTGGACTAACCTAAGGCATCTGTGGCTACTTTCGAGAGTTAGTGTTTCTTCAGCAGGTCAGGGGATTTCCTAAGTCAGTAAATTATATATGACTGTGTATTACATTTATAAATACCTCATTTAGTAACCATGAAAGCATATATAAAGCAAGTAACTTTACCTATTCTGTTGAAATGGTTTATTGCTTTAAAAATCATAAAGGACTGTAGAGAATGGATGTCATTCATTACTTATGGAGGGGGATGGGAGAGGGTCACTTCCCAAGAGAGAAAAGGGGACATATTTAGAATGGAAAGCATCAGATCTGGCCATAGGGTACTCCGCTATATTTTTGCTTTGTTTGTTTGTTCAGTAAGCTCACCCTTTGACCAAGCAACAGTTCATTCCCATCCTCTTGCTAAATGCAGAAATCTCTGCAAGTCAGATAAGCTGCCATGGTTGGAGAATGATGCATTTTGTTGCTCACTGACTGGGCTATTACTAAAGCAGGGGTAACCCATGACAGCGTTAAGGTGGATTATAACACCTGGCAATTGCCACGGCCTCATTATTTTTGATGGGACTGATTCGCTGCTCCGCACACATTAACCCATGTTCACATTAGCACAGATTACAGAACTTTAGTGACTAGCCTTCAGAGAGTCATAAAAAGCCAGCAGCAAATGTAAAAAATATGAATTCACATTTCCAGATTTTTTTTTTTTGTGATTGATTTTAACTATGAGAAAGTCCAGGTTTATCATGTCCTGAAGTTTTGTTTTATTCACGGCAGAGAAGCAGGTCAGAAACTGTAGTACTCCGGTCTGCGATGTGCAGTTAGGATGAAACACTTGTGCAAAACGGGAGCTATGCAAATATGTTGGGCTGGCGTGTCCGAGCGGATTCTAAAAGCCACCCGGATAGCCACATATCTCCCTTTACTCGCACAAATGATTTATTTCTTTTTTTTAAAAGATGGTGGGGTGGTGGGCAAGTCATAGGCGTTCCTGGATTTCTCACGAAACCAGCGAATAAATAATAGTGTGCACAAGGCGCTCCAGGGTCCCCCTGCCACGTAACTTTACTTCTGCTGTGGATGGCGGAGTAAGTCATAAAACAAAACCAAAAAAAAAAATCTAGGCATGTTAGCAGGGTTTTAAGGGGCCTGGGCGAACGTGTGAGTGAATTGGTGTTGAAACTGGTAAAGGTGTGGACGCGCACCTCTGTTAAAATCCCCCTGGAAGTATGGTTTGGTTGCACCTGCACGTGCCCACTTAAAATTGCATGCATATATGTGCATGCCCGGCTTATTTTATGACACGCGTGCATATGCTCCATATATTATAAAATAGCTGCATCCCTGGGCACGAGCTGGCAAATGCGCACACGTGTGCACCCGCACGCCTGTTTAAAAGTTACCATCTTAGTTTTCAGGACAGAATGATCCCTTGGAAATTCCCTTTCAGCAATAGGCTCCTATTAAGGACGGCATGTTGAAACATTACATTGTGTATAATTCCATTTATTCCTTAAAGTTGTAACTCTCAATTGTCTGCAAGATCAAATTATATAAATTTCTAATTGATTTGTGTAATTCTGCACCACAACTTGGCAGCTTCTTATGGTCGCATCTGACTGTAAATAAAATTGCACAACCCATTTATAGCGTGGTTAGACTGAACAGAAGACAATGCAACTCGAACAGTAAATAGAATGCATTTGGTTGGCATGAAAGAAAAACAGAGCAGTTGAAAATTCAGAAAGCAGGTCAAAATCTTCTGACTTTGCTGGTGATGTTCCAAATGTTTTTGGCAACGTTGCTGTTACAGACACCCCGGTTATTCATTTGATTCCTGAATGTGCGAGGATACAGAGCCCAGCTACTATAAATTCAAGCGATGTTCTTAGACTACACCATGCACTGCTTTTGTAATGCAAATGACAGACACAAAGTGCATCTTTGATAATGTGCAGTCAGAGGACAAAAAAAGCATTCACTGAAACAGTAAAACTAATTCATAAAATTGAAAGACAAAAAGAAAGAGCGATGGATTTTTTTTCCAAAAGTGTCACCAATCAACGTACTTATAGAAATATATATTAAATTCTGAATTTCTAAAAAGTTTATTTTAGAGTGATTGTGAATTATCTCAATTTAAAAGTCAAAATGCCGTTTGTACTTTTTTCTTCATTCAGTTTATCCTGTGAATAGCTCTGATATATATTTTTTACATGAAGAAACCCCCAGCATATTAAGTTTTTAAATAAACAGAGCTGCCTTATTGTGCTTTGATTATTTTCCCAGTAAGAAAAATAAAATCTAGAAAATAAGTTTAAAAGTTCCATAAATATCATAAAGTTGTAAAAAAAAAATTGTTTCACATTTTGTAATAAAATAAAGGGATTTAGAGGTTAAAATATAGTGGAAGCCCACATGGTAGATTGTTAGGGAGTATCTCTGCATCACATACCAGAGAATAGCTGAAGGTCAGCTTATATTAATGCATTAAACTTAGATGTGGAGGAGTTAGAACTGGAGGAAAAGGGATAAAAGAACTTCCGAAAGTGCTCTCCCAACATATTCATTCAAGCAACAGAACATTGCCTTGACAAGGAATATATTGGACAGTTGCCATAACGCCTCCCATTAGGTCAGCTCTTCCAGTGCCTGTTCTCATACCTGGGAAAGTATAACATATAACATATAACATAAAATGGTCTCCACCTCTGCTGCTTTTGTTATAGCTGTCTGGTATGGTGGCATTTGTATGTTGTCGAAAAATCGCCAGTCTTCAGCCTTTGATAGGGAACAGTTTAGCCTTCCATTATTATCTCGGCAGTCAGCTCACCACAGGATTATTTTCAGATTTTCTGCAGTCCCTTAAGTGTGCAGCCCTAGTGGGCAAGGCAGCAAGGGAGGGGAATGTTGTTGATACTCGGTTACCAAGGCAGATAAGATAAAAAGCATATCACTGTCCTGGCATCCAGAACTGTAGCCAGCGGTGGAAAATTTGATGAAAGGAGTACATTTGTACAAGGAGTATCATTAAGATATAAGGCTGGACATTTTCCATGTGTATTTACTGTACATTTTTTCCCACTGATGCTGGGTGAAGAGAAAAAAGTTCTTTAGCTATTTTCCTGAACAAATTGCAATGTCAAAATGCCTTCTCAAGGAAGAAGGATGAACACTAACTAATCGAATAATTTCAATTAATGGTGAATATATAACAACATGTTAGGGAACCTTAAATGTTTCACTCTGTCACTTTAATTTCTTCTTTATTATTAAGATGCCTGCTGTAATTCACATTTTGCACACTGATTTTTAGCCTTTCAAATTCTTTTTAACTGTTTCTGTTACCTTGAGTACCCACCCTAGGGATCCTTTCCATTAACATACAACATTTGATGGGGTTATTAAGCAAACACCTCAATACTAATACCTCATCAATCTGTTCAAAGGGAGATGCTTGAAAATTCATTCATTGTCGTCATCATCATCATCATAATTACTTATAAAGACATTCTTGGAACTGTAAATCCTTCCCAACACCATAACACTATTGCAATATTTTGATTCATAGCAATAAAAAGTAATAGAGAGAATTATTTCCCAGTAATGCATGTTTCTGTATTGCTAGCAAGCAGCTTAATCTCAATGGCTTTCCCCCTCCCATTAGCTACCTTTTCCCCGTCTCCTGCATCCAACCCTTAGCTCAGGTCTTGACAGGAATGCTATCGTGCAGTTTCTTAATGCATGTGTGTTGGATTGATTCTGGGAAGGAGGGTCAGCTTTCCCATGCATAATCACTCTTTTATGGCTTTCACTCATTCCTAAGGTGTTAATGCAGATAAAGTGGAAAGCACTCCAGAAAGAACATGACAGCTACTGCAGTTCCCCTATATATGGTCCCAATCGTTAATTCTTATTGTAAGATCTAAAGGTAATTTTGTTTGCTCTCCTAATGCATTGCAGCTCTCCCTCTGGTCCTAGTGTATCCATTCTCAAATTCCCATCTTGATCAATTGTTTGCAAATAATTAAGCTTTCAAGAGATAATGGTACCATGCTAATGTATACAACAAAGTAAAGGTCTCAAGTCATGGTTTATTGGACAGCACTCAGATTTGCTCTGATAGTACAAAGTAATTGTGACAGTGGGTGCACTCTGCTTATAGGTTGTTTTGCAGTTTAGTGACTGCTAATCATTTTGACCTAGTCTGTTGTTTTGGGTTTTTTTTGCCAATTTTACATTATTAATAAGGGGAGACATCAAACAAAAAATGTTATAAGGGTATTTTTCCTCCTTGGAAAGAGGATTAGAGGAATTGCTCATTCCATCATAAAATGGCAGTCTTGAAAGTTCATTCATTCTCTCTCGCTCATGGTGTGCTACTGCCTGTAGCCCAGACCTTGCTAGCCCTGTGGGTGGGAACACAACGGGGGCCTTGGATGTTTTTCTAGGAAGCCTAGCCTGTGGCATGTTGGTTCATTGTCAAGTCATTTTTTTTATTAGTTCACAAAAGGAGGACAACTTATTCCCTCCTCAGAAAAGCTTATATAGTGTGGATGTACAGTGATTAAGATATGTTAAACATATTGAGTTTCAGTTAAAAGGCCTACTTCATTGTGAACTTTTGGCTGAGGAGGATTAGCTGCGTGAAGTCATAGCTTTCATGTGATTATGGCAATTAAAGATTTTTCATGAAACTGAAAGTTTCTGCTACATTGAGCCAATAAACTAGTCTGAAGAAAAAAGAATCAGATGACCTTAAACATAGCATAATGTAGGAATTTTGTTTTCATACATTCTCGCTGTTATTTTTACAGTGGCTGTATTATTCTGTTGCCTAATTTGTCTGGTCTTGTCTATTATTTAAAAACGTCCAGGACAATTGAAAATTGCTTAACAGAGACAGAGTTCTTGATTCCACTGGCTAGAGGCAGACTAGCAATTATTGCTTTCTTCATGAAATTAGATACAGTTTGTTCCAATTACTTAAAACCAGATCATCTGAAAAGTGACAGAGAAAATGGTATGATTTTAAAAGACCTTCAAACTCACTTTTAACTACAATACTAATATAAAAAAATATATATATATTACGTTGTACTAATAAAAATGTAGTTGTTTACAAACTTTCTAATGTAAATTCAAGTTGTGAAGGCTGTTACTATGACCATTTGTGAAATAATTCACTGGATGCTAATTCTAGTGATTGTATATTTTCAATTAAAAATAAGTTTTTTTAGAGTTATATTATGCTTCTAGTATAAACCAACCATTGTCAAATTCTCTGTTCGGGACATCCCAGAAGCCATAACTTTGGCATGGTCATTGTAGCACAAAAGGTTTGTATGACATCATCCCAAAATCATGTGAAATACAGATGGTAAGATTTGATTTTCTGGCCATAAGCAGGCTGAATTAGCAATTGCATGTGGGTGACGTCATCTGGCGGCACCGAACGGACTCGACTCTCCTACCTAGTAGAGCTTTCAGTTCTTCTGAGCATGTACGGGAGTTACTATGCAGGCGTTTCCTTGTGAGTCTCCTCAGTCATTTTTGTCTGAGCATAGCATGGATGTGATCTATGTCCCTCCTATATTATTTTCTTTTAAAATCTTGAAAACTGCTTTATTCAATATATTTTAACTTTAGTTTATTCTTCTAAATTTGCCTTAATGCCTCTGCAGCCCCACAACAGCACTTTACAGTGCTACTAAAAAAAAAAAAAAAGTCTTCTTAATGATAAAGTGTGGTCTTCTCTTTTGTCATGTCTGGGCAGAAGAAGAAATCAACCATGGTGAGCAGTTTTAAGAATTTTATCTGTGGGAAGATTTGTCCCTCACCGACAGCCATGAATTGTGCTATCAATGCCTTGGGTTGGATCATGACCAGGAAAACTGTAATGCTGCAGACGACTGTCCCTGTGCTTGCAGAGGTCCAGGGCTCTTAAAATGTGTAAATCTCTCCAGAATCTCAGTAGGTTCTTGTCCTACAGTGTAGCCTCATCTTCCTCACTGGAAAAGGAGTTGAACAGGAGCTCTTCAAGAACACCCCTATCCACTCAGGCCGAAGCTGCAAGGTCAAGTTCCGCCAGTTGCCTGGTATCAAAAGCAAAGTGGCATCAATCACTAGAACTATCACAGCCTGCATTGAAAAACATATGTAGTCTAAGTGTAGTGCATTGGTACCAGCGCTGTCAAGGTTGCTATCATTGGTGCTGTTAATGCCAATACCATTGGCGACACATGACATATCAGTTTTTCTGACGCAGCTTCTATCGATGTCTGCAGTGCATGGTGCATTGAGGTGCTTAACATGGGATGCATCAAGGTGCTCGATGCATGAAACTCCGATGTACTCAATGCCCTGGTGTACCACGCACTCGATATACTAAACACTCAGTGCTCTGATACCATGCAAGCCTGCAGTCTCCAAACATGATCCCATGATGCACAGTGCAAGAATCCATGGTATAGCTCCAAAGCAACTGATGCAATATTGTTGACCTGAGCTGGACTTCCTGATGCACATCTCTAAAGACCCATCGAAGCATGCAAAGGAATCCAAAGTATCTAAAATTATATTCCATTGAAAACATCGTCACATCCACCTCAGGCCAACTTATCAAGCTGCTTTACCAATATAGCTCTATACATCCTAGATTGCCCAGAGAAGGGATCAGGTTGCCTCTGCTGTCGCCAATAACCAAGACACTTAACCCATCTAGACTAATGGCAGAGGGACTTCACCTGGAGACTGCAGACCCAGTGACCTTTATAGTCCCACTCACTTCTAACAGGCTGCCTCTCCTCATGCAGGAGCCTATTCTGGTTTCAGAAGAGGATATTCCACCACCTAAGCCAGCCGCAGGACACATTAGTCACTCGACCAAATCACAGATATGGTGCAGTTTCTTTACCTCTCTGACCAAAAAGATGGAAGGAATATTCCAGCCTCTCCTCTCCACTCTCACTACAGCGATACCACAGACCAGGTCCCAGGGTCACCTATAGGTGTGCATTCATCATCAGAACCTTTGCTCGGGAGTTCTTTATCGTCTATTGCAGCATATTCGAGCAGGTTGGAGGTGTAAGACCAGGAAGCTCCCCGAGTCAACCGGAATCCCTCCTGGTTCACCCTCTTCATCCTTGGAAACCTGTGTAAGTGAATCTTACCTTTAGGCTCGGATGAAGATTATACTGGCATACCCTCTGATCCTCTTCCAGATCTTCTGGACCACACCTCATCACCAGAATATCTGACCTATTCTGAGTTCAAGGAAAAGATGGGTACTGCATTGGGTATCCATGCCTGCAAATAACAAAGACCCCAGATTCAAGCTTCTGGGGCCTCTTCAAATACTGGACTCTCCTGGTGAACCAGTCGCCTTTCCAGTTCCCAACATTCTCAATGCTCTACAAATGAGAATGTGGGAAACTCCCATTTCAGTCACCCCAGGAAGTTAGACCACAAATTTAGAGTCCAACAATCACCAAGCTTTGGTGTTATCCAGCTGCCTCAATAGCCTGTAGAAGTTAAATATGCTGTAAGGAAAGTGAAAAAGATACATATTCACTCAAAATTTCCTCCTGAAAAAGATCTAAAACTTCTAGATAACTTTGGCAAGATAATATTTCAAAGTTCAATGCTCTGTGCTTGCATTACCATTCATCAGTTTTATATGGTGCAGTACATACATGACTGCATTCAAAAGTTGGAGCTTTTCCTACCTGCCACGAACATGGAAACTACTACCCACAACCACTCCTAGACATGGAAAAGAGCATCTGCCACCTTCTCTGATCAGTATATGAATCCTTTGATTCTATTTCATGAACTTCATCCACCTCTAATGGGGCTAGGCATATGGTATGACTTCAAGCGAAACAGCATCTGGAAGGACGTCCATGAAAAACTAGAGGACCTCCCCTGCATAAGTAACAGCCTTTGCAATGGCAAACTTTGTGAGACAGTTGTCCAGATTAAGGACCAGAATCTAGTGGTGCAGTCGCTCTTGAAAGCTCCTGAACAGCCCTTCGTAGCACAATGTCACTCTATCCATACAGGTGACCATACTTCCACAGGAGACCTTAGTGATCTTTTCAACAATTCTACTTACTAAGGATGTGAATCATTTTTCTGACGGATGAAAATATCATATGATATTTTCTCATCTGTCAGGAACCCGGGGGGTCCCGAAAACGATAGGAAGACCCCACAAAAGTTTTATGGGGGTTCTCTTATCGTTTTGGGGGGGGGGGGCGGGAAGAAAGGGCACACAACCCCCAAACCACCCCGACCCTTTAAATCTCATTATTTATAATCCCCCACCCTCCCAACCCCCCAAAAACATTTGTAAAGTACCTGGTGGTCCAGCGGGGGTCCTGGGAGCGATCTCCCACTCTTGCGCCATCGGCTGCCACTAATCAAAATGGCGCCGATGGCCCTTTGCCCTTACCATGTGATAGGGGCTATCTGTGCCATTGGCCGGCCTCTGTCACATGGTAGGAGCAATGGACGGCCGGTGCCATCTTTAAAAATGGCCCAGTGTCATCAGCCACTTCCAGCCATGCCTCATGAAAGAGCATTCCATCAGTGGGGACCAAGATGGCCGCCACATGAGAAACACCTAGAGAAGCTCTCTCAGCTCTCGCTTGGAAATTACCTTTATATTACTTACCTATTTGAGAATAAATCTTGAAATGCCCCATACGAAGCGCAAAGCTCGTTTAAAAGAAGTTATATCTACTAAAGATGATGGGATTCAGCAAGTGAGGATTGACAGCTTCTTTGAATCCACCCTGAGGAATCATTGAGAATATAGAAAATTCACTTCAATATTTAAATCTACGTATTGTGAATTTTCCAGTGGTAAAAAGATTAGCCCCGGTTGAATTGCTAAACGAATATATCTCAGAATGTTTAAAGATTCCTAAGGAAATAAGTCCGGTCATTTCCAAAGCTTTCTATGTATCAAAGAAAGAAATACCATCTATGGGAGAGGAGGAAGCACAAGAAATAAAATCTCTGAATGCCTCAGAATTGATTGAGATGTCTATACAGACTGAGATTAAGACTAGAGGCACATTGTTGGTTACTTTTCCTTTTGAACAGGATAGAAACCTAATTATGAAATATTTCTTTAGAAATAGATCAGCTCATTTCTATGGGCAATGTGTGTGGATATATCTTGATATTGTACGCTCCACACAGGAGCGCAGGAAAAAGTTTTTGATTATGAGGCCTGAAGTTTTAAATCGAGGTGCAATTATGGTGCTTAAGTTTCCCTGTAAATGTTGTTTAAAATTTCAAGGAAATAAGTATATTTTCTATGAATCGGAGCAATTAAGGGGATTCTTAGATGGGAAGGGATGAGGCGTGTTATAATTGATTAAGGGTGAATGCATCCCGTGATGGTTTGATTTCTTACTTCTATGTTTGGAAGAGCTCCATATTGCCTTATATTATCTTGGCCCCAATATTACCTGAAAACTTTATTAGCGATCTATGTATTATTGTAAAATCTTGAGTTCATTTTACTTCTATATTATATTATATTGTTAGATCTCTTATACCTTTGAATTGATATATGAAGTAATATATCTGTAAATGCATAAAAAAAAAATTAAAAAAAAAAAGAGCGAGCATTCCAGCAACAGAAATCTGCATAACAGGCCCAACCCAAACCAGGGCCTAGTTTTGATCCCTCTGAATAATCTTTCCAGCTCTCCCAGAAGGGGGAAGAATCCAATATTTCATGAGAGCGTAGCATCAGATCTCCAAGGACTCCTGAGTCATTCAAATTGTGCAGTCTGAGTACCAATTACGTTTCTCTTGGTCTCCATTCCTCCCATATTTTTCGGCACCTTTTCCAGATCCATCTTAGTTACCGCAGTTCCGACTGAAAGTCCAATGGCTTCTCCAACAATGATTAATAGACCTAGTTCCATGCCTCAACAAGCCCTGGGGTTCTATTTCCGATACTTCCTTAGCTCCAAGAAACAGGGGGATTTCTGCCTATTCTTGACTTAACATACCTGAACAAATATATACTCCAAGAGAAATTCAAAATGAACTCCTTCAGCATAGTCCTTCATTTTATACAGAAGGATGAATGTATCCGTGATCTGAAGTGTGCATATGCTCACATACCCATCTACCCTTTGCACTGGTGCTACCTCCACTTTCAGGTGGATTCTTCCCACAACCAGTACAAAGTGCTCCCGTTTGGCTTCTCATCAACCTCAAGTGTCTTTACAAAATGCTTCACAGTAGTGGCAGCTCATCTCCATCTCTAGGGAATACAAATTTTTCCTTACCTGGACGATTTCTTATCATGGAAAACTCAAAGGATAAAGAACTATATTCTCTGAGGTCAACCATAACTATGCTACAATGCTTAGGTTTTGTGATCAGTTTTGAGAAACCAACCATGGAGCCCATTCAGAGTCCCAATTCATTGGGGCTTGCATAAACTTGAAACAGGAAAGAGTATTGCTACCTCCTGACTGTGCAAACACCATGACATCGCTCATCTGCTACCTGCTCTCTTCACCTTATTTGTCTTCAAGGCAACTCCTAGTGATTCTTGGACATATGGCAGTGGTCATCCATGTGGTTCCACTGACCCTTCTTCACCTCTGCTACCTCCAATGTAGTCTACATTCCCAATGGGATCAACTAACTCAACCTCTTTTGTCTCCAATGCAGATCACAACTACTATTAAATGGTTTGCGATGCTGGTTACACCTGAGAGTTCTCAAAGAAGGGGCACCTCTTTGTTCGCTCCCCTACAAAGTAGCTCTTGTGACAGATGCATCCACCAAAGATAGGGGAGCACATACCGTAACTTGTCAAACACAAGGCCTCTAGATTCTTCAAGTGAGCCGCTATCAGACTAACCTTCTAAATTGAGAGCTATTATATACGCTCTATCAACCTTTGCACATCTTCTTCAAAGAAAGAGCATCCTGATTCAAACCAGCAATCAGATCGCCATGTTTCACATCAACAAGTAAGGAGGAATGGGACTAAGGCCTCTCTGTCAAGAGGCCCTAAAAATCTGGCATTGGAAGGAGACAAACCAAGCTGCTCTTTAGGCCACTTATTTGCCAGCCATCTCCAAAACACTGAAGGATCGACTCTGCAGAATGATTCAAACACACTAATGTTTCTACAGCAATCAATGGCCAATGAACTCTTTATGTTATGGGGTCTACCACTGGTGGACTTGTTCACATCACAGAACAACACTAAATTGATTTTGCTCAGTTCTACCAAGTGATCACAGGTTGGCTCAAGATACTTTTCTCCTTGACTTAGGGACAAATCCTCACGTATGCTTTTCCACCATTACTACCTATTGCCAGAGTAGTGCAGAAAGTTCTTCAGGATTGCATTCATCTAATTCTCATAACCCCGGCAAGGCCCAGGCAGATCTGGTATGCATATCTCATACAACTTTTCCAATACCTTCCATACATCTGGAACAGACTTTGTGCTGTTGAAGCAGGAAGATGGGACATTGTACCATCCCAACCTCTCAGGCCACAGTTTAGATGTTGAGTGCTCAGTGACAGAGGATGTTCACTTACCTACAGAAATTGTGGAGATACTTGCCTCCTCTAGGAAAACCTTCCACTAGAAGGAATTATGTCTTCAAATGGCACAGGTCTTCCAAATAGGTCCAAACATATTGGACCCATTTTCCTGAGAGCCTAAGCATCTCCTGAAATACTTGTTCCACCTTTCTGAACCAGGCCTCATCACCTCATCTGCACAGGTGTATCTCAAGTACTGTAAAGGCTTACTAAAGTAGATAGCAAACCAATCTCTACTCATCTGTTGATATCTCACTTCATGAAAAGCCTATGGTATGTTAAACCCCTGGTACAAAAAGCCACCTGTTCTGTGGGACCTAAATGTAGTCCTTTCCAATTAATGAAGCCTCCTTTAGAACCACTGGACTCATCTTCTCTATAATACTTGACATGGAAGGTGGTGCTTCTTGTGGCAGTGACTTCAGCTAAAAGAATCAGCAAACTCCAAGCTTTTGTCCACTATCCTCTCTGTACATGCAGTACTACCCACAATATGGTGGTTTTCTGTACTCACCCAAAAAAATATTTTCGAAAGGTCATCTCAGCTTTTCATATCAATCAATCCATCATAATTCCTGCCTTTGTTCCTAGGCCCCACTTTCATGAGGGTGAAAAAGCCCTGCATACTCTTGACTGCAAAAGGATCTTAGAGTATTGCATGTATTTCTCAGCTGCTTTGGAAAACCTCTCACCTGTTCATCTCATACAATCTGAATTAACTAGGAATAGCAGATGCCAAATGTACCTTCTCTAAATGGCTGACTGAATGCATTCATCACTGCTATATCTTAGCAAGACTGCAAATCATAAACTCAGTGAAGACTCATCAAGTGAGAGCCATGGCTGCTTCTGTTGCGCATCTTTGAGAGGTATCTATTGAAGATATCTGCAAAGCTGCAATTTGATCTTCCATGTATACCTTTATGTCACACTACTCTTTTGATAGCATCTAGATGACTTACAATACATTTGGACAAGCAGTTTTGCAAAATTTGGTCTTGTTAGTAGTCAACAGTGAGGGTCAGGTTGCTTACTTAGTAAATGCTCTGCCGCAACCCTTAGCTTGGGACTAATTGGCTTGGCTTGGCTAATTCAGCTTGCTTATAAATGGAAAAAAGCAAGTTTGCATACCATGAATGGTGTTTTCCATAGATAGCCTGCCTCCCTGGAGATTCAACTACATAGCTAGATTATCTGTGGAATAGACTGAGGAAATTCACACATGGGAACTCCCACACATGCTCAGTAGAGCTCAAAACTCTACTAGCTTGGAAAGATAAATCTGTTTGGTGCTGTCGGACGATATCACCCATATGTAATAACTAGTTCATCCAGCTATCTATAGAAAACACAATTTACGGTAAGCAAACTTGTTTTCCTATAAAATGGGATATTTTTTTCCTTTGCCATTAAATTACAAGTCAAGTTACAAAAGGTGTTTTTATGATATCCAACAATTGTAGTATTCTATCTTTAATACAACATGAAGATAATTTTCAAACAAGTGCTGTGTGCATATGGCTGCAAGTAGACCTATGCAAGTATTTTATCACCTGCACATATGATATACCTGCATTATAGAAAATACATATATCTCTACCCTACAACATATGCTCATATGTAGGCTTACATGTGAATACATGCAGTGAATTGAAACCACATATATAAATGCATGAAACGCATATACTTTTCCTACCTATTTTAAAAATATACATGTAAAAGTAAAGTAAGTCTTACTTGCACAAGTCAGCCAATTTTAACACATGCTCACATAAATGAAATTAACTAGTTTACCAATTAGTCCACCAGTTTACCTAGTCTGGCTCCAGGTCACCAAGACTTTCCTGGTTCTTCAGCCTAAAGTTCCCCCCATTCACCTAGACCTCTCACCCAGTATTACCCAATAAACACGTTTAATGTCACGCCATATAATTAGCAGATGTAAAGTTTTGCAAGTAAGCAGGCAAATCTATGTGCATGTGTTTTAAAATTACAATTTTACATATGTATATGTTGGCCCCACCCCAGAACACCTCTAGACCACCCCATTTTTACATATTTACATGTATGTGAAAGTAAAATATGCACATATTTCTGACTTTTATAAAATATGAATACATGAGTAGAGGCTACTTACCCATGTATATGCTAATTTTTATATGTATAATGTTTTGAAAATTCACCCTTTAAGCACAAAAGGGGTAATTTTCTAATAGCCACATTAATTAGAATGCAAATATACACATTGCAGTTTTTTCTAAAGGAAAATTTGGTACATCGCACACATTCACAGACTTTCCCTTTTAAAAATTTGTGGTTTTAACCTAGAATGGATGATAGTCATAACTAAGGTGGTGGTGTTAGGATTTTGTCTGCTACGCAGCCTCATCCTACTCTTCTGCCTTCTGCAATGATGCCTCCTCACTAGCAGAGGCCTCTAGAGAGCTTGGCTTCCAGCCTTGCCGAGCTCCTCCTCAGCCTGCATCACACTCAAGCTCCAGCCCCATTTAACCCTGCCTTGACAGAACTTCCTTGCCTGCTCATGGAGTTACCTTCGGCTCCTTGATCTGGCTGCTGTTACTCTCATTCCTTCCTTGCCTTGTGGCCTCTGGGCCTTCTAGCCTCTTGCTTTATGGCTTATCAAGACCTAATTCTTGCCTTGTGGCTGCTGGCTTTCCTACTTCTCGCCTTGCGGCGTATCTTGGCTTAACTGCGGCTTTGCCTGGTCTTTCCTCTGCTTTGTGGCCTTCAGGCCTATATTTTCTGTGTTGTGTATTGTTTTGCTCAGTCCTTATCCTATCTAGAATTGTCCTTGAGTAGTCCAGTCCTATCCTGTCTCTAACCCGTCAGCAATGTTTGCTTATTCCATTATCTAGTCCTTTGTCTCCAGTTGTCTCTGTCCACAGCCTTGCCTAGTCCAGCTTATTCAAGCCTCGCCTGATCCAGCTTGTCCTCAGCCTTGCCTAAATTCACTCACTATGTACTGCCACCAAACTGGAGTCCTACTGGCCCCCAGAACCCAAATTCCCAACCTGTGGGGAGGGGCTATCTAGGCAGAAGACTGATCCTTGTCCTGTCTAGCATCCTGCCTTGTCATCCTCTACTGCTTCTGGGGTGTGTACCTTCAGTCCAGCCCAGCATCACATAACAGAGGTATCATGCTACCATAATGTCATAGGGCCTGATTTAGTAAGGCATTTTTCTCATTCTGTGTCTATTAGAAAAAAAAACGCTTAGGCTCCCAAAATTATTGGGAGAATCCTGAAAACAGGCCTAATACAAACTATTATGAATGTGGTTTAAAGGAATGAGTTTTCTGCCTTTCAATCCCAAACATTAGAAATTCACATCTCTGCATGCAGAAGTATTACATTGCTATTAATAGAAAGGTTGAGCCAAACTGACAAAATATTGTTCCTCTTATTCCTAATAAAATAACATAATTTTTTAAAAAAGCTATACATACTAGGCTATGTATAATATTCCAGAAGTCCTTATGGCAAGAATTAACACAAATTATATCAATTATAAATTTTATTTTGAAATTGCTATTTTTTTATTTAAATTGATATTTTATTGATTTTTTAAACTGTTACCCTTCAATATTCCTGAAATGTTAGGAATGTTTGGACCAAATATTTCAGACATACTGACTCTGAATTGTCCATGATGACAAATGATATCACTCACAGCAGAATCAATCAGATACCATTTTATGTAAGCTAATCTGCATTAATTTGGACGTCCTGAATACTTTGCCTCCCTAGATAGGGACAGGCCCTCTACAGGCCGATGCAATATCGATGCACATTAAACGGGAGTCTGATGAATACTTTGTTTTCTAGAAATATTGAGTGGATGTGAAAACCATGCTTAGAAAGGGCTAGGCTCTTCTATGAGTCCTGCATGAGTTCTCTCACAATGAAGATCACCATGACCCTCAGTATAGAGATTGTAGAGCCAGAAGCTGACTATCTTGCTTGGAGGCTAAGGGCAACAAGGTATTGCCAGGGCACTTGGCTATAGAGGGATTCAGAAGAAGAGCTTGGACCAGCTAGGTAAACCTGATGTGCCTAAAGCCTCAGTCTACCTGAGGATATGGAGGAATTATAGATCAGAGACCCTAATGTAGATTCTACTATTGCTGGAATAGCTCTTAAAACTACAATTCCTCTGTATAAGGCAACATGACTAGTGATAGCGAAGCATACAGAAAACCATTAATAAACCAGGGGTGATCATAGCTAACATTCTTCCATTCTTGTCAGCCATGAGTATGGCAGCAAAGTTCTTAGTAGATGCAGTCTATAATTTGTTTAATAATAAACTTAATATACCACTTTTCCAGAAAATATCATACCAAAGCAGTAAGTTATAACATTCAGTTATCTACTAGATAAGGGAGTCCTGACCGACGTGCCGCAAATGCGCAGTAGAGAGCAGCTCTACCGCGCATGCGCGGGCGAGCACGTCGGCCAGAGTGCTTGAAAAAAAATGGCGCTGGGTCGCTAGGAGCAGGAGCAGCGGCGGCGGCAGCAGCGGCGACGAGGAGCAGGAGCGGGAGGAGCAGTAGCAGCGGCGCGCACGTGAGGGAGGGAGGGACAGCCCCCGTTATTGGTTGTGGATGAGCTGAAAGGGGAGGGGAATGAGAGAGGGGGAGTCAGTGAGGGGAGGGAGGAGAGAGTGAGCTGAGGGGAGGGGGAGGGAGGAGAAAGTGAGGAGAGGGGGAGGGAGGAGAGAGTGAGCTGAGGGGAGGGGGAGGGAGGAGAGAGTGAGGAGAGGGGGGGAGGGGGGGAGGGAGAGGGAGGAGAGAGGGAGGGGGGAGGGGGAAGGTGAGAGGGAGGGAGAATAGAGGGGAAGGTTAGAGGGAGGGAGAATAGAGGGGAGAGGTGGGATGGAGGGAGGGAGGAGGGAGACTAGAGGGAGAATGAGGGGGAGGGAGTGGGAAGGAAATGGACCGAAATTTTTTTTTTAAATGTAGCCCGTTGTTACGGGCTTAACGGCTAGTAATAAAATAATACATAAAACATTAAAATTCTAAGCATTAAATAATAATAAAATAAAATAGTATATAAAAAATCTAAACATAACAGAATCACAGTAAATACTCACAAGCAAAATAATCAAAAATAGGCTAGGTAGGAGGCCAGACTATGATTTAAAAATACAAAATTAATTGATGTCAGTTAAAAAACAGGGCTTTTAAGCCTTTCCAGAATTTAAAATAATTATGCTCCTGTTTTAAATATAACTTGTGTGTGCTATCTCCCTATCTCTCTCCCCTCCCTCCTCGGAGGCCTGTGAAGTAGTTGCTAGGAGAGGTTTGTAGCTGAAAACATGATCTGCATACAATTCTTGTGGGAGACACTAGCAATTTGGTCTAGGCTTACTGCCTCGCCCAGGTCAGTTGAACAGGCTGATCCAGTTCTGGTTTTTCCTCATTGCATGCATAAATTTGTAGTTCTGTTTTCCTTAGAGATAAATTGATGGGGAAGAACCAGAGGTACAAGTTCATGCATGAAATGGGACAAAACCAGAACAGAATCAGCAATTCTTGCTTAGCCCTAGGCTTGAAAAGTTGGTTAAGGAAGTGGTTGAATGAAAACTGGCCTTCCTGCAACAAACATATTTATACATAGACAGCCTCCCTTTAGCTCTGGTAATAGATTTCCAGGTAAGAGGGAGGTGCAGAGCTTCTTCTCAATCTATGACAAATGCATTGTACATTGGGATCCTGGACATTGTTCAAAAGGGTTACTTCACAGAGTTTTCTTTAGCGTGCTGAGGATTTTATTTATCAGGAAATTCTTCAGGAAAGGGAAAAGGCTGCTGCTCTGTGAAAAACTTGGAATCAGCTTGTGAGAATATTGCAAAAGTACTTGTCTTCTGTGACACAAAGATACATAGGGCTTTATTTCAACTACATTCTAATCCCAAGGAAATCTGCGAGTTTCAGACCCATTCTGTAACTAAAGAAATTGGACAGGACTGTTCAGTTTCAGCATTTCAGGGTAGAATCCTTTTGTTCTATCATTCAAGTAATCAGACCAAGGAATGTACTTTGCTCTTTGTATCTGCAGGTTGCATACCTGCATATTCTGATTGCCCTGTGTCATCAGCTTCGCTTTATGTGAGCAGTATTATCAATGCCAGGTGCTGCCAGTCGGCTTTACCTCTGCCTCCAGATGTTGGTAACCAAGGTATCAGTAACTGATTCCGAAGCCTAGGAAGCAGTGCTGGTTTTGTTCTATACCTGGATAACATAACTGTCAAGGAACCCATGCATCTGGAGTGCTGCAAGGCCTACAGTAACCTGATTTTCTTTATGCAAGATCACAGACGAATTATCAATTATAACAACTGTTCTGAACCTGCCACAGGATATCAGCTTGACATTAATCAGGTTATCAGAGGACAAGACCTTCTTCATCCTGGAAATGGTATCTGCTGGCACTTGCGTATGGATCCTGGAAGCAATGGCATTGGCTATAAAAATGGGCCATCTTTCATATGGGACCTGCACCCAGATCAATGAGCCTCAGGAGGAAGGTGAAAGATTTTTGGTTGAGTTGGAAGTCCAGATCAAATCTAGACAGAAAGAGATCCAGAATGTTTAGCAGTGGGTTCAAGGCTTAGTAGCTGGGGAGCTATAATCCTGTAAACTGTCAGCCTGAAGGTGGATAGACATGCCCTGAAAATAGAATAGGAACTGACGATAAGGAAAACTCCTAGTCTTGCTCCTCATTTACATAGTTTTGTACTAAACGAAGAAGAAGTTGGATCTTCTTTATCTCTTTCTTTCTTAGAACAATTTGTATTCCACTCATATCCACAGTGCGTGGTGGATCACATAAGAACATGTATAATCAAAGAAACACAACACAAAAAACAAACAAACAGGGGTAAGGATCCCTTACAGCCTGCGTCTTACCACCCCATCTCTCTTCTGAACTTCAATACTAAGCTCTTTGCTAAGGTTGTAGCCACCAGGTTGCATGTAGTTGTTCCCCACTTAATTACAGAGGAACAAACAGGGTTTGTACAGGGTAGGACGTCCGGGAAACATATTGTACGCCTATGGATGGCAATGGAACACTGCAGAGTTAAGAAACTATCGGCATTGGTTGTGGGATTTGACGCTGAAAAGGCGTTTGATAGGGTGGCCTGGCCGTATTTATTTTCTGTCTTGAAACGATTTGGGCTTGAGGGTGACATAATGCGCAATATCTCTTTACTTTATCAGGTGCCATCTTCCTGTATTCTAGCAAATGGGGACATGTCTAGTAGCTTTGATGTCCAGTGAGGGACCCGACAAGGCTGTCCCCTTTCCCTGCTGCTTTACATTTTATCCCTGGACCCTCTAATTAGGAAAATCACCATGGACCCACAAATTGGGGGCCTTATGTTGCAGGGGGAAACATTTAAAATAGCACCACCTTCCGTGATGTCCTGGAGAATGAAACTACATCGCATAGCGATATATGGACATTTCACAGCATGACGGTCGACCCCTACCAAATATAAGGAGTTCATGGATAAATGGTCGGCGTTCCTCTTGTTTTTAAGCGTCAAAGCCCGGAGCAGGTTATTTGCAATATCGTAAAGCCTATCACATACACCCCAAATAACACCGAGCCTACGAGGCATTTCTGCTTTATATGCCACACAATGTCCAGCGGGTGTACCCCACTCCGGAGGCTAATACAAGTCAATATAACACCATGGTACCCGTCACTTTCCACCAGGACATTGGTACTTATCCCACTAACTACGTTATGGCAAATGGTATGATACTGTATTTAACTTTCATATTGAGGCTGGGGGGGAATCCAGATGTTATCTCGATGTTGTGTTCTGCTTTGCAGTGTGGTTATTATATTACAAAATTGAAAAATAAAGGATTTAAAAAAAAAAAACTGAAACAAAGTACAGTAGAAACGGATGGTCACAAAACTGCAGAACAAAAATGATGCCACATAATGTTCAGAAACTGCCACACATTTAAAGATCCACTGCATTGTTCGCTAATGCACACAATGGCAAAAGTACTGCTTCCTTACAATTATACAAAGCCAGCAGCAAAATATAAACAAGATATGCTGAGTGGCTGCCTTTCCCTTTTCTTATTCTAACCCTCTACCTGACTCTATGCAGGTGAATGCTCCCCAAAAGCCTGCATTAAAAAGAAGGCCATCAGGGAGAGTTTTGAACATGTGATAGTCCTAAGATAATCAGGGAGTGTATTCCAAAGCAGGGGACTTACAACGGAAAATGCGTGATTACGCACCACTGACAGATGAACCACCCGAAACGCTAGCACTTCCAAAAGACCACAGCTAGCATAACTCAAGGCTCGGGAAGGAACATAAACTTGCATGGGCCTGAGTTATTATGCAGCAACTGATGTATCAGCATAGAGATTTTATACTTGATACACCGCTCAGTGGGCAATCAGTATGTGATCACGGGTGCTAGTAACTGCTAGAACTCTAGCAGCAGAATTTTTGACAATTTGCAAAGCCCTTAACACATTGGCAGGAATACCAATGAGCAGGGAATTACAGTGGCCCATACAGGTAAGAACAAGCGCCTACAAAACTGAGCAAATATCAGAGGCAGCAAGCAGAGCCTTTAACCTGCGCAACCTATGCACATTGAAACAAGAGGCCTTTATTATTACCTTTAAATGAACCCTCATCGATAAATCAGAATCTAAAAGAGTGCTAAAATTTCAGACGCAGCGACACCTGGATTTCAGGGCCCCTCAAACTTGAAACAAGATGGTGCTTCGCTAGAGGGGAACCTACTTAAGATCATATTGATTTTCTACAAATTAAGAGCTAAACAAGTGGGAATCAGCCAGGACCTGATGGCTGATAGGCAAACAGTTTATAACTCTCTTGTAGCAGCCCAAGAAGACAGTTTAAGTACAAAAACAAAAACAAAACTGAACATCCTCAGCGTATCTCTAGTAAATATCCACATCAGTTCTTTCTTTACCCTAATTCAACACATTGTGAGCAAATTGAGTCAAGGTGGATGCAAACCATGCAGGTTCTGATTTACTTTGAGACACAGCTGAGGAGAATCTACTGCAACCAAATGATTTGAGGCAAATCCATCCTATCTCCCAAGTCAAAACCAAACTGAATTACCCTCCCTTATTATAAATCTAGCTTCAAAGACCACATTTGCCTTTTTTATTTGTATTCATCAGTAATAATATTTATTCACTGGAGAATAAATCTTAGTCAACAAATTGCTATATTTGTCAAACTTTATTACTGGCAAATTGACTAGCAATATGCTGACTTCTCCTTTAGTGAAATTTGACAACATAAAGAAAATAGCATATTAGAGTTACAATGTACTAATGAAATATTTACTTAACATTTTCTGAATGTATACAATGTGTGCAGTTGTTGGTCTTGATTACACACTTAACATTTTTAATAATTATTATGCTACAAGAAAATTAGCTGGATTTTTTAAGGTTTAAAATAACTTATACCCTGGGAAGATTTTTGTTTATATTTCTTGCTACAATTCAGGAATAATCCAGAGAATACTGGAATGTTTATGGTAATAAATATAAGGGCAATATTCAGAAAAGTGGTGAGCAGACAAATTGTCTGGCTAAGATCGGCTGAATAATTTGCATTGATTTTCAGATGGATAAGTGTCCTGCTGAATATACTCACATAAAGTTATATGGGTATATGCACCCAGATAACTTTAAATCTAACTGGCTATGTTTGAATATAGCTGGTAGGGGTGTGCATTCGGTCCCTACATATTGGCAATCCGCAACGATGTGGCCATATTCGATGTTGCGGCTCCGGGTCAGCCCCGGCCGCTCTGCCTACCTCCGCGGGCTTCCGGGTCTCCTCGGCCCTCCCCGGGCCTCCGGGGGCTCTTGCCGCCGCACTCCCGGCGTTCCCACGCGGTGCCCGGGCCTGCCCCTGCTTCTACCACGCTGCCTCTGCGCCGCCGGAGCAGCCGGCGTCTCGCCGCGGCTGGCTCCGCCCCCTAGGTGCACGCGCGCGTCTCGGCCCGAGATTTAAAGGGCCAGGCGCGGGAAACTTGCCTTCTCCCTCCGGTGACGTCAGACGCTGCAGGGCTACTTAAGCCCTGCAGCTGCGCTCCTCCAGTGCCTTGCAACGAGGTTCCCAGGTTCTCCTGACTCCAGTTGCTGCATCCTGAGCTCCCGTGCGCTTCCTGATCCTTGATCCTGGTTCGGCTGACGGTGATTCCTGGCTCTTGACCCCTGGACTGGCTTACGACGTTTCCCTGGCTTCTGACCCCGGTTCGGCTTACGGTGATCCTCTGGCTTCTGACCCCGGACCGGCTTACGTTGACGCTTTGGCTCCTGACCTCGGACTGGCTTACGGTAATCCCTTGGTTCCTGACTCTGGACTGGCGAGCGACGACCCTTCGGCAATTGACCTTGGACTTCATCCGTCTTGGCCCTCGCGGGTCCGCCTAAGTCCCAGCGGCCGGGTCCCTACAGGCTCCTCCTGGGGGGACTCCGGCTTCCAGGGTGAATCTCCTAAGTCCCAGCAGCTGAACTCCTACGAGCTCCTCTCGGGGGAGGATCAGCTTCCAGGGCAAAGATCCTCCCACTATTGGACTGGCTCCGTCGTCTCCACCTTCCTCGCCAAAGCCCTTGGTCGCATAGGGCTTCCAGAGCTCCTCCTTCGGCCAGTTCCGAGCCTGTCTTTGCCGCCTCCCGGTCGGGGCCACTGCTGCCACCATCTACAGCAACTTCTCCTCTGGTTCCGATCGGCCCAAGGGTCCACGAATCCAACATTCGAGGTATTCGTGGAGAAGCAAAACGTATCACGATTCCCCACAAATACACAAATCTTCGCCAAATTATTCGGCAGCCTAAAGAAACCAATTTAAACAAAAACCCCAGCCTCCTGACCCCCCAAGACTTACCAAAACTCCCTGGTGGTCCAGCGGGGGGTCCGGGAGCCATCCCATGCACTTACACCCTCGGTCCCGGTTTCAAAATGGCGCAGATAGCCTTTGCCCATACTATGTTACAGGGGCTACCGGTGCCATTGGTCAGCCCCTGTCACATGGCCATCGGCACCATCTTGTGTTCCTACCATGTGACAGGAGCTGACCAATGGCACCGGTAGCCCCTGTGACATAGTATGGGCAAAGGCTATCGGCGCCATTTTGATTACTGGCAGCCGGCAGTCCGAGTGCAGGAGGTCGCTCCCGGACCCCCACTGGACCATCAGGGATTTTTGGCAAGTCTTGGGGGACCCTCCTGACCTCCACAAGACTTGCCAAAAGTCCAGCAGGGGTCCAGGAGCGACCTCCTGCACTCCGGCCATCGGATGCCAGTACTCAAAATGGCGCCAATCGCCTTTGCCCTCACCGGCGCCATTTTGAATACTGGCAGGCGATCGCCTTTGCCCTCACTATGTCACAGGGGCATCGGCCCCTGTGACATAGTGAGGGCAAAGGCGATCGGCGCCATTTTGAGTACTTGCATCCGACGACTGGAGTGCAGGAGATCACTCCTGGACCCCTGCTGGACTTTTAGCAAGTCTTGTGGGGGTCAGGAGGGTGGGGGGTTGTAGTTAATTTAGTTTTAGCAGGGGAACGAATAGAAATTGACGTATTAACATATCAAGGTGCCATACGGCCGAATGTAACGCATCTGCCCCCCGACGAATCCGAATCCCGAATGCAACGTATGGCGTCCCTCTGCACATCCCTAATAGCTGGTAAAGTTTAAAGTTATTCGGATACACATACCTAAATAACCTTAGTTTTAACCAGCACTGTTCAACATATAACTAGATAAGTGGCTGCAAAACAAAACAAAAATCATTTGTGGCCTTTAGTTGCCACCCCTCATCCCATTAAAATCTAAAATTGATGTGAGTCCTAGTGCCTGAACCTCTCCTCCCCTCAAGCCTCAAGCCTTCCCCCCCTTCAGGCCCCCTCCTAATCTCCCCCCTCTCCCTCTCCCTCTCCCTCACACCCACAACCCAAAGGGAACCTTCCTGCCCCATCTGGCACCTCCTAAAACTCTCACAGCCACCAGGAGGACGATACAATTGTACTATTCTCAGCAGTATCCAGCATTGCTTTGACAGCAATCTTAGAAGCTTGTCTGACAGCAAGGCTGGATGTCACCAGAAGCACTATGATTGTACAAGAGCTTTTGAGAACACATAGCTCTATTCTTTAGATATTAATGTTTTTGATGTGGCAGAACAGGACTTTTGGGGAAGTGGAGGAGCACAACAGCAGATATGGGTTTTGCAACAAGGGAGAGTATAGCTGTAGATCAGGGCTCGTTTTTATGGGGAAGGGGAGAGGTGGGTAGGAAGATGGCAGACTGACCAGGCCCTGATGGGAAGGAGGAGAAAGATAGTGGCCAGATGAGGACCTGAGAAAGAAACAGATGCAGTCTGCACAGGGCCAGGAAAGAAGATGGAGGTCCTTAAGGAAAAGGAGAAGAAAACACAGGAGAGTTTGGAGGAGGACAAGGTGAGGTGGGAAAAGGGTCATAATTAAGGAATGAAAATGAAGGGAGAGGGGGATAGTGTGGTGAGGGGAGAAGACAAAGGATATGCCTTGAAAGAGGAGCAAGAAATATTCATTCTTTTAAAATAATTTACACTGATGCCTGGACTTCAGTTCTTTTTCCCAGGGGAATAGTTAGCCAGCTCGACTCATGGATTCTTCCCTCTTGTTCCCTCCCCTAGTAGGAGTATCTCTGGGAGATTTGTCAACTTTGACCATTGTCTCTCAGTGAATGTGTGACTACACATTAAAATTAAATCCTGCAAAGTCAGAGGCTTTATGGATTTCTTGACAAAATCGATCCTCCTTGAATTGCCTTGAGATTTCAGGAGTTTGAATTATACCAAAGGATGGAATACAGTTCTATATGTTAAACTTCATTCTAAACTATCAATATCTTCTCAAATGGCTTCTCATGTTAGATATCAATATCTTCTCAAATGGCTTCTCATTTTAGAAGTTCATTAACTATTTGTGTGTCCTCCACCAGTTAAAAAATGTTTTTGATAGGAAGAATTTTCATGTGCTGATGCTCGCTTGCATCGCAAGTTGTATTGATTACTGTAATTCATTGTATTAATAATGTAGTTTGAACTTGTCCAAAATACAGCTAAGATGCTTTCTAATTGTAAGAAGTTTGATCATGTGTCTCCTCTATTGAAAGAACTTCATTGACTCCTGATTATTTGGAAAATCAGGTTTAAGATTCTATGTATTTATAGCGTTCAAGTGTATCCACAGAGGCTACCCTCTCTTTTTTACAGACTTAATGATCCCCTACCAACCTCCTTAATCCCTGCAGTATTTTCAGTTGGAATTATTGTCCATCCTGCAACCAAACAAACATTAGATTGGAATGTACTTGCCAGTCTACCTTCAGTTACATTATCCCCACTATTACGAAATAACGTGCCTTTTGAATTGTGTGTTGAGAGTGATCATTTGAAGTATTGAAAAGCATTAATGGCCTTTGACATTTAAATTTTAGACTTCTCTGCATTGTATTTTGCATTCTGGTCTAATGATTCCATGCTGCTGCTGTTAATTATGCTGAGTATAAATGTGAAATTTTATATTTTCTTGGTTGTATTGATATTTATTGTTTCATCTTGCTTAACTGTATTATTCATCTTATTTATGTATTAGTATTAGTTTGATTGTATTTATTATATTGCAATCAATTAAGAAACAAAGAAAAGTAGGCTGCCATTAACTCACCCCATCCTTTCCCTTCCTGCCTGCAAAGGGCAGTGGCTTTCAGAGCGCTGGACATGTCAGCCAGCTAGATCTGGTGTGACCGGGTGTGCAGAGTGCATGCCAGGGGGCTAGCGGCAGCAGGAGAGGCATTCTCCTTCTTCAGCTACCCGCCAGCAGCTGAAGAAGGCTACTGGCCACCAGTGCGCAACCCATCGGCAACTGAAAATAAGAGGCCCATGTCTTCCATTCGTTTGTATGTGTGTGTGTGCACCCGCACACAGCGTCCACTCCTCCCCCTCCCCCCAAGCAGGAAGGTTAGGCTGTGGTGGAGCTCATCCCACCATGGCTCGATAGCAACAGGAGGCCATGTGTGTATGTGTGTGTGTGAGTGAGAGCCTTTGTGTGTCTGAGAGCCTGATGCATGTGTGTGTGTTTGAGTGAGAGACTGTGTACCTGTGAATGTGGCTGTGTGAGAGCCTGTGTGCCTGTGAGAGCCCACGTGTTACATTATAGGCTCTCACAGGCATGCAAGCACACACATACATGCACACACACAAGAGTATCTGGGGTGAAGGAGCCTGTGTATGTTAGAGAGAGAGAGTGTATGAGAGAATGAATGTGTTATTGTGCACGTGCGTGAGAGAGAAGATACATTTTTTGTGCCTCTACCTCCCCCAATCCACGACAATCTCAGGGTGACTGGAAATCAGAAGATCACAGGTTTGAGGAGCAGAAGATTTTTTTAATCCTTATTAGTTTTAATTATTGGGTGTAAATTGATGATTCTACTCTTTTGAAATATTTAATTTTTTTTTGGGGGGGGGAATAGAACATTTTTTATTGTTTTTCTTTATTCATTAGATGTTTTGAAATATTTTATTGGTGTTTGGGAAATTGTGGATATTCTATTCATTAACTGATTTGAAATATCTATTCTTTTTATGAATATGATTTTACTATTACGATTGATGTTTTATATTTCTTGATTTTATTATTTAATGTTTTATGAAGAATGGTACTGTTTCTGTTTTTCTAGTGTAATTCTGTTTGTCCATGGCTTTCTGAGGGTCAAGCTCACACCCTCAGAAAGCATTACAAAAGTCTAATACCATAGGAGTTCCAAGTGTCTTTTTTTGCAGAGTTTTCTGCTTGGCACCACAGGAGTGTATGTAAATATAATATGCATGTTGAAGTGTTGTTATTGCCTCAGAAGACTGTATTTTTTAATGTTCTTTGTCATGTAAGATTTGTTGTAAATGCATTATTTGTGTGTGTCTATAAAGGATGTAGAAGTGTGTGGGTGTGTGTGTGTGGAGGGGGGCATGTGTGCAAGGCTGTAAGGTTTGCCTAGTGTTCCTAATACACTTCCCTATCCATGGGTTCTGGGATGGGGGGGGGGCATTTCAGTTTTTAAAAATATAGATTGTAGGATGGGGCTGGGCTTTATTTGATGGACCCGAGACAGACGCTGAATGATGCACAGTAATAGGCAGATTTTAAAAAACTACGCCTGCGCGTACTTTTGTTCGCGTGACCGGCGCAAACAAAAGTACGCCGGATTTTAATAGATACACGCGTAGCCGCGCATATCTTTTAAAATCTGGTGTTGGCGCGCGCAAGGCTGCGCAAAATCGGCAGCTTCAGCGCGCCGAGCTGCGCAGCCTGCCTCCGGAGCGGCATCGGAGGGAACTTTCCTTCCACCCCCCCGCACCTTCCCCTCCCTTCCCTTACCTAACCCACCATCCCAGCCCTATCTAAACCCCCCCCACACCTTTGTTCGAAAAGTTACACCTGCCTGAGGCAGGCGTAACTCGCGCACGCCGGCCAGGGAGCGGTTTCGGAGGCCTTGGCCACGCTCCCCGGGCCGGAACCACGCCCGCAGCCCCGCCCCCGGATGACATGCCGCCGCGACTCGCCCCTGACACGCCCCCCCCCCAGGAAAGCCCCGGGACTTACGGGCATCCCGGGGCTTGCACGCACCGCCGAACCTATTCAACATAGGCTCGGCACGTGCAGGGGGAGCTTGGGGCAGGTTTTCGGGGGGGGGGGGGGTACGCGCGTACCTTACGTGCGTACCCCTTTGAAAATCTGCCCCTAATTTTTCGCACAGAGTAGCAAAAAAGCTAGCACCGGCCTTGGAGCCAATGTGTATTCACAGATTTTATAATGGTTCCCTCTCCTTCTCAGGCACAGGCTTCCTGTTTAGTAAGGAAGCCCATCAGGAAGGCAGGGCTACTGCAAGGTCCCTGATTGCATGCTGACATAGGCCCTGATCTTTCTGACTGCTGCCATTAGCCACCATTGCTGTCAGAGCGGACAGCGTCATAGGCTTTCACACAAGGCAGCAAAACAGGTAGCACCAGCCCTATATGTGCTTAACTCCTTATTTTATGCCTTTAAGTACTGAAAATATATTCATGTATTTTGTCAGCACTGAGCTTCAGTTCTTGTTTGTTGTTATTTTTCTGTTTTGAAGTCTACATTACTGACAGGATAGAGGTTTTTTTTCTTAAAAAGCAGTCAAGTTCTCAGGACAAACTATGCCCTAGAATTAGCATTATTATATGTTCTTTCATAGCAGGATTTGACTTCTGCATCTGAAAACTTATCCAAGAAAAGTGCTGTTCATAGGCCTTAGGTTGGCTTGTGTTCATATTCTCTGCAGATTATGGATGCACCACATAATATAAAAGATAGTGATATTAGATCTTTATATGTTTGTTCATAGAGATGTGGTGTTGGTCTAAACACTGAACAATCCAAATTTGAAGGAAAAGTTAACTGGCTTTGAACTTAACATTATGTAAAGACAAGCACTATAAAGCTGTATTTCACTGTTGTATCAAATATCATATGCTATTACAGCATGATCTCAGTATGAAAGTATAGCCAGGATCCTCAATAGCTATTACTACACTTCACTAATCCTTATAATTATCTTATGTTTAGCTGCTTCTTAATTAGATGTGGTATTCCTTCATTAAAAAGTGACACACCTTAATGTTTTCATTTTAATTATTGTCTGTATTCGGCAGTTCTGTTTTTAACAAAACCTGTGCAACATTTTCTATAATATATATATATGTATATTTTGTTATCATACAGCACCCTTACCCTTCAGAAGAACAGAAAAAGCAGTTGGCACAAGATACAGGGCTCACTATACTTCAAGTGAACAATTGGTAAGTAATTTGACTCAATGTTTACATACAATCAGCACTCCAGCCTCTGGCAACCTGCAGCTAATGATTTGCATTAATATGACACACCCTATAATTGCCTGCTTTTCCTGGTAGTTTATTGATGCAAAAGAGATATTGCCTGCAGAATATTTCCAGTGATGGGAATCTAACTACTACAGTGCTGTAGGAAATAATGAAGCAGGTTTATTTCTGTTCAGAATTCAATAAATAGGTAAATACACACACATAGATATATATATATGTGTGTGTGTGTGTGTGTGTGTATTGTATTTTATGTACTGTCTACAGTTCAGGTTTATACCATGCCTTGTAAAAGTCTTCACACCCTTGTACATTTCTTACATTCTGCTATCTAAAAATTTCAATTGAAAAATGCATTAAAGTAGGAGCTTGTTTCACTGATCTGCACAATATACTGTATACTTTCATCGTGAAAGAACAATTATAGAAATATTCTAAAGATAGTTAAGAATAAAAAACAAAATATCTTGCTTGCAAGTCTACTCACCTCTTGACGAAATACCTTTTGCAACAATAACAGCCATGAGTCATTTAGGATAAGTGCCTACCAACTTTGGAGCTGGATGGTGCAGTTTCTTCTTGGATGAAAGGCTCAAGCTCTTTCAAGTTAGCTGGAGATCATCTGTAGATTGCAATCTTCAAGTCTTCACACAGATTTTGTAGGGTATTCCTTTGACTGGGCCACTCAAAGACAATTGACTTTCTTCTTGCTGAGCAAATTCACCGTTGCTTTTGCTTTGTGCTTAGAATTATTGTCCTGCTGAAAGGTGAATCTTTTCCCCACTTCCAAGTCTGTGGCAGAATGAAACAGGTTTTCCTCCAGGTTCTGCCTGTACTTTGCACCATCTATCATAAGAACATAAGAATATGCCATACTGGGTCAGACCAAGGGTCCATCAAGCCCAGCATCCTGTTTCCAACAGTGGCCAATCCAGGCCATAAGAATCTGGCAAGTACCCAAAAACTAAGTCTATTCCATGTTACTTAGTTTTTGGGTACTTGCCAAGTTCTTATGGCCTGGATTGGCCATAACCTTGATCTTCACAAATCTTCCTGTCCCCGCTGCTGCAAAGCATCTCCACAATATTATGCTGCCACCAAAATTCTTTACTATGGGATGGTATTAACAGGGAGATGTGCTGTTTTTGTTTTATGCCACATATATCACTTAGCATTAAAAGCAAAAATTTCCACTTTGGTCTCTTAAAGCCATGAAACTTTGACCTCATTCATTCAATGTTCCCTAAGTGCTTCTTTGCAAATGCATACAGCACTAGAGATGAGCTTCGTTTTTCTGGCTCGGGTCGGGTTTCCGTTCGAGCGCTTCATGGGAAAGCTCGTTTTCCCACGGATCATTTTTCGGCAAAAACGAAGCTTGAACCCGAAACCGGAAAAATGAATTAAAAAAAAAATCTGAATCAGAAAAAAAACCACCCCAACCCTTCACATTTACTGTATTACAACCCCCCCACCATGCCGATCCCTCCCCAAGACTTACTAAAAGCCCTGGTAGTCCAGCGGGGTCCCGCGAGCGATCTCTCCCTCCGGGCGATCGGGCTGCCGGGCCTCCTACGAATCAAAATGGTGCCAATGGCCCTTTGCCCTTATGATGTCACAGGAGCTACCGGTGCCATTGGTCGGCCCATGTCACATGGTAGGAGCAATGGACAGCCAGCACCATCTTGTGCTCCTACCATGTGACAGGGGCCAGCCAATGGCACCGGTAGCCCCTGTGAAATAGTAAGGGCAAAGGCTATCGGCACCATTTTGAATACTGGCAGCCGATGGCCCGAGTGCAGGAGATTGCTCCAGGACCCCTGCTGGGGGTCCAGCAATCTCTCCCAACAGCCCGGAGGGAGAGATCGCTCGCGGGACCCCGCTGGACCACCAGAACTTTTAGTAAGTCTTGGGGAGGGATCAGGATGGTGGGGGGGTTGTAATACAGTAAATGTAAAGGGTTGGGGTGTTTTTTTTTTTTAAATAAATGTGCCCCTTTCCCCTGCACTAACCTGAAAAAGAAATTTTCCCCGAAGTTCGGGGAAAATCCGTTTCGTGGTTCGCGTCCCCCGAACCACGACGAATTAGGCAATTTCATTCCTAATTCGTGGTAAACGAATGCACATCTCTATACAGCACATCATATGACTTTTATTCAGCAGTGGCTTCCTCCTTCTTGCCACCCTCCCAAACAGGCCATGTTTGTGAAATAATCTTTTAAGTTGTTGAACAGTAAACATTTACCCAGGCTCAGCTGGAGACTGAGCATTTTTAAAGTAATCTTAGGCCCACAGTGACTTTCTACAGCAGTTTTTTTAACCTTTGGCTACTGATGATAGAGGTACAGGCTGATCATAGTCTTGGTGCCAAACTGTTCCCACTTTACAGTACTGGTCCTGACAGTACCCCAAAGGATATTCAAACATTGAAATTTTCTTACAGCCTTACCCCAGCTTGTACCATTGAATAATATTATCCCGGAGTTGTTTTGGCAGCTCCTTGTTCATCATGTTTCAACCTTTGCTTCAAAATTCACTTCAGAAGACAAAAACAGCTTGACTCTTCATTCAGGATTATTTGAATTAACTCATCTACTGTGACTGACATATGTGGGCTCTGTTTAACTTGTTATGGGCCTTGTTAGACAATCTTTTGAACCAGAACTAATTTGGGTTCGCTATGACAAAGGGTTTGAAGACTTACTGTATTTTTCGCTCCATAAGACGCACCTGACCATAAGATGCATCTAGGGTTCTGAGGGGGAAAATATTTTTAAAAATGGTGTGCTAAACCGGCACAGGCATCTGTGCGTCTTATGGAGCGATCATTTCCAGCATTAAAATTAGGGGTGTGCATACAAGTTTTCATCCCCCTTTCATTTTCGGGTCTGGGAAAGGCCATTTCGGTCCACTCCCCGGATCGGAAAACTTTTATCGTGCTATTTTGTGAAAAAAACCAGAACAAAAAAAAACCCCCACCCCAACCCTTCAAATTTAATTAACTACAATCCCTCCACCCTCCTGACCCCCCCCCCAAGACTTGCCTAAAGTCCCTGGTGGTCCAGTGGAGGGGGTCCTGGGTGCGATCTCCCCTCTGGCATTTGGTTGCTAGTAATCAAAATGGCACCAGTGGCCCTTTGCCCTTACTATGTGACAGGGGCTACCGGTGCCATTGGTCAGTCCCTGTCACAAGGTAGGAGCAATGGACGGCCGGCGCCATCTTAAAAAATGGCATGGACCATCCATTGCTCCTACCATGTGACAGGGGCTGACCAATGACATCGGTAGCCCCTGTCATATGGTAAGGGCAAGGGGCCACTGGCGCCATTTTGATTACTGGCAGCCGAATGCCTGAGAGGGGGAGATTGCTCCCAAGACCCCAGCTGGACCACCAGGGACTTTTGGCAAGTCTTGAGGGGGGTCAGGAGGGTGGGGAGTTGTAGTTAATTAAAAAAAAAATTTATATTCACTCCATAAGATACACAGACATTTTTCTCCCAATTTTGGGTGAAAATAGTGTGTCTTATGGAGCGAAAAATACAGTACTTAGTCAAGTTTTGTTTTCTTTTTCTCACAGTAATTACTTTTGGAATATTCTATAATTGTTCTTTTATTTATTTATTTATTTATTTATTTATTTATTTATTCATTCATTCATTCATTCATTCATTTATTTAAAAGACTTGTAGCCTGCTCCATCTGCAGGTCTGGGCTGATAACAACAATACATTCATAAAATCGCAAATTAAAACAAATAGACAAACAATATAAACCACTGTGTACAATAGTGGTGACCAGAACACTAAAACTCTATGCCAGTTAATCCTTACATCTGTGTGTTGGAATGCTGTTTGGTTCCCTAAGGGAGATCCTATGATGAAAGTGTAGGGTGTATTGTGAGGCTCAGAAAAAATGTCTAATGCATTTTGATTTGCATTTTTTTAGATAGCAGAATTTGAAAAATGTACAAGGGTGCAAAGACTTCTACAAGGCTCTGTGTATAGATAGATAGAAAGATGTTGCTAATGAAACTTTTATGCAAACTGTATTTTTTTAAATTGTGCTAGATATGTAATTTCCAATTTCATTTTTAATATAAAGTAGTATGGTTGCCACATTAGTCTGCTTGAATAAACAGAGATAAAGGTCAATAAACAAAAAGATATAAGGTGATACTCTGATTTAATGAACAGAGCATAACGCCTAAAAGCTGGTCAAGAAATGCATGGTTAGTCCAATAAAAAGATATCACCTTATAGCTTTTGTTCATTGACCTTTCTTGCTACACTTTTAAATATAGTATGGATTTATACTGTGTTTGTAGACCCCATCCTACCTGGAAACAGTTTAGAGTTTTCAATACTGATGGCAATTGCCACATTATTTCTTTGTAGATGTTAGTTTTCATGGTTTCTTCAAAATTGAGAATATGACTAGCACTGTTCAAAAACTCCATTTTCCCAACAATTTTTCTTTGAGGAATCACCCTGCATGGCTTAATCATAGCTTCCATCGTTTATAATTAATGCAGGCACCCCTCACATGTAAAAATAGTCTTTATTCCTTCCCCGCTTCTTACAAACATTGAAAGATTATACATTTATATGCTTCATGTACAAAAAGAGACAATTATACTTTTTCTGTCAATGAAGATTAAAATGTGCACCAGTAGGTATTTCTAAAAGGTATTTCTAAATATTTTATCCTATAATATTTTGATGCACTTTTATTTGCTTATGTTTTTCTCCATGTGTGTATATCGTTTTTATGGTTCTATCAAGAAAGCATGGGATAAGCACAGGGAATCTCCGAGGGAGTGGTACGGATTATAGAGCTGCGTAGTTGCCATGAATGGGCAGACTAGATAAACCATATGGCCTTTTCCTACTGACACATTTATGTTTCTATATCTCTCTATATAGATGTAAATTGTTTGTGTGTGTGTAATATATATATGTGTATATATATATATATATATATATACATACATATATACATATAGTCACGCACAGAAAAATATACATACATATATATCTGCTGTTACCATAAATTAAGCTAATTACTTGGAATGAGGCTAATGCATTAACTAAAATATTTTGACATAAGCACAAAAATGTGTCAGCAAATATTTAGTGGTCTGATTTATTACCCTTTTCTAGTGTTTTATTTCTTCTGATAAATATGATATTTAAAGGCTCTTGAAATCTAATACCTTCTAAAACTAAGTGTATCTAATTAATTATCCCAATATTTTTAGATTAGTGTTTATAAAGGGAAGTTTTATCCTCTTTGAAATTAAACCCAGAAAATGGCTAAAGCAAGCTGAATGCCTGCTGAGGATAATGGGGGAAGTGCCAGTTTGTAGACATAAGTATTTTTTTCTATTCAATAAGTGCCAGAGATTAATATTACCATGGCTCTGATTACATGGACTAATCCATTTTAGAGAATAAATTTGGTCTTGATGTCCATTGCACCCTACATCAACAAACCAGGCATAGTTATAAAGACTGAGCCTATGGGAGAGATCTCAGATATTATTAAACCCCATTATGTGAAATGTAATTTCTATCAATATAATCCCATGTATTCTTCAATTTAGTACTTTGGAGATAACAAGCAACTTACAATATATTTGCCTTTGGAGGATTAATTTGCAAAGTGCACTATCTATGAGACTCAGGCAGACTTACAGAAGCAGAGCTTGTAAGAGTTATCAATTTCAGTAACCTTACAGACAAGCCTTGGGAGATCAATTTATGCAGTCCTTCCAGAAAACGCTGCTTTATTTCTGCATTTGTTGTGGCTTCCCTTCAGTTCCTCTTTAACATTTAAAACAAACTTAACTTTCATTTAACATACCAACCCAATCCTGTCAATTCACATTTGCTGATATCTGATCTAATGAAATCAATAGCCTTATTTGCATTGCACCCCTTAAATCAAATATTATTCTGGTTACTTTTGACTTTGTGAACTTAATGTGTCGCCTACACAACAATGAATATGAGAGACTTATATGATTTAATTTATCAAGATGCTTTTCCCATCTGGTGTTTACAGAAAAAGTCCTTGATACATCAGACCCATAGATTTTCAGAGGCCTACGCACGCAGGGCGAATTTTCAAAGAGGCCCAGCCATGCGTGTAAACCCCGGTAGGCGCACAACTGCCAGGCCTCTTCAGAGGGGAGGGCCGGGGGAGCGAGGTCTGGGTGGAGAGGGTCGGGCTGGGACAGCACCATCGATCGCTGTCCTGAAGACTCTTGCGCCGGAAGCTGGCCGGCGTGCGCATCTTACTTCAGCCTGGGGACCTGAAGTAAGATATAAAACAAACAAACAAAAAAAGATAGGTAAGGTTTAGTGGGTGCGGAGGAGAGGGGAAGAGGGAGAGTAGGTAGGAGGGAATTGGGGAAGGCCCAAATGCATTGCCACGCAAAAATTGCAAAAGTCTCGCCCCCCCCCCGCGTGCACCACCCACATATATGCGCGCGGACTATAAAATCTGCTGTGCATGTGCGTGCAGCCATCAGATTTCATAACATACATGCGCCGGCGCGTACATGTATAAAATCGGTGCGGTCTTATGTGTGCACCGGGAAGCACGCACACATGGATGCGCATGCGCACATTTGAAAATCTACCCCATGGTGTTTAAATCTCATACCCATTGTGTCCAGCAAATTGATCTAGTTTGGATGAAAGTTTGAAACATTTTAGTATTTCTTCCCTTTTTTTTTACCTGGGCTTTCAGCTCAATCAAAACTGACCACTGTTGGACTATGGCACCATGAGCCTTCATTCGCATTTAAATGGAAATGTTCCCTTATTCTATAACCGTCCTACCTAGTCCATCCATTTTAATTACAGTTCTTGGCTAGGGGGTTCACAGTCCATGACTCCTTCCAGAACCCAATACATGTGCACCCAGGCCACTAGATGGTCACTTTGTTCAATGGCTGAGTCTCAGACTCCCTCATTTTAGGAGTTGTGAGCGCAGGCTCCACAGCATCCACAATCTCAGCTGGCTTAGGAAACAGAAAGGCCTGGCCCTGGTATTGAACCTGTTAGGTCTTCCACATGGCAGCACACAACTCTGCTGCTGAGCCACCAGACTGACTTATGTTGTGCCTTTTTTTATATTAAGCACCTCTTGTATGCATATCTTAGATTTTCAGCAGAATTGTAGTCTGTTGTAGACTAGTAAATGAAAAATCCCTGTAGAGGGTCCTCAATATTGCGGAGTCTGGCAACTATTTGCTCGTTTCCCATTTTCCTGCACTGCATCAATGATTAGCCTTCAGTCTGGATCCGTCTCACTTGATCCAGCTCCATCTCAAGGTGGAGTCATTCCTAAACCAGTGGATAAGTGTCTGAACCTCCCAAATATCATGCCAAGGGATTCTACTCCCATTATTTCCTTATCCCCAAGAAGTCGGAGAAATTGAGACTTATCCTGGATTTATGGTCTGAACAAGAGTCTGCTCAGGAGAAGGCCAAAATTAATTCTGTCCATACTATCCTGCCTTTCATCCAGGCAGAAGACTCGATATACGCTCTGTATCTAAAAGATGTGTATGCTCACATACTCATCCATCAGTCTCATTGGAAATACCTCAGGTTTGTGGTGGATTCCTCTCATTACCAATACAAAGTTCTTCAGGCTCTCAGCAGCTCGAGGGACTTTACAAAATGCCTAGCAGTAGCAACTGCACATCTCCATCAGAAGATTTGTATCTTTCCTTACCTGGACAACAGGCTTGTGATGTGACCTTTCCAGGCAGGGGTGTTGGACTTCCTGCAGAATATAACCCAGCAACTTCAGTTGCTAGGGTATGTAATCAACTTTGCCATGTAAGGGCATAGATAGAATCATTGGAGGAGAAAGTGTTCCTTCCACCAGATTGGGCATCCTGTCTTCAAGCACTAGTTCAGAATTTACTACAGTGGGACCAGGTCCCAATCCAGGAAATCCTGGTTGTCCTCAAGAAGTGTATGTGGTTCTCATGACATGCGTCAACCTGAGGTTTCTATAATGGGGTTTCCATGCCCAGTGGGATCAGCTGCTCCAGGCCTCGCGTACCCCATGAGCATCACTGCAGCAATGAAAATGTCTATTCTTTGTTGGCTAGATCCACAGGTCCTAGAGATAGATGCCCCTCTTTTGAATTCTACCTCCAAGTAACTCTGGCAATGATGTGTCCACCTGATGGTGTGGCACACACAGGGCCCCTTCCAAACTCAGGAGATCTGGTCGGCAATGGAAAATCTTCTATAGATCAACTTTTTGAAGCTATGAGTCATTCATCATGAATTAAGAGTACCCCCACATCCCCTTCAAGGAAAGAGAATTTTGATCCAAATCGATAACCAAGGTGCAATGTTTTATGTAAACAAGCAAGAGAGCACAGAGTCCTAGACCCTCTGCCAGGAATCTCTGAAAATTTGGGAATGGGCTCACAATCACTGAGCTTTTTTTCCAAGCAATTTATCTTCCCAGAATCTTCAACACTTTGGCGGATCATCTCAGCAGGAGTTTTCAACCCCATGATTGGCAAACACACTATTCAACCTTTGGGATCACCCATAAATCAGCCTGTTTAAATAAGAAGACAACAGGAAAGTCAACAAATTGTGCTTCATTCTTCAGATCCACTCCAGATGCTTTTCTGCACAAGTGGGATGCAGATCTGTTATATGCCTTTCCTCTGCTTTCGCTGGTGGTGAGAACAGTACAGAAGATACTTAAAGACTGGGCACATCTTATCCTCTTTGCTCTAGTTTGGCCCAGACAAGTGTGTTTTAATTTACCTCATCAGATTGTCAGTCCGTCCACCTATCCCTCTGGGATTCAATCCAGCTCTAACAACTCAGGAGTGTAGGTTGTCATCCATACCTCCCCTTCCTCAGCTTTATAGTAAGCATGTTGCACACTTGATAATCTCATTGTTGTCACTATCTAAGGAGGTTGAGAACATCATTTCAGCCAGGAAGCTGTCTACCAGACAACATACAGTTTCACATGGAAGTATTTTTCCTCTTGGTGTCATGCAGGCTCCTTGAAACTGTTTGCCTGTGCCCAAAAAGATCTAGATCAGTACTTGTTCTCCTTCTCCTCTTCAGGCCTTAGCATGTTGTCAGTCAATGTGCATCTCAGTGCTGTTGCTGCTTACCACCCTCAAGTTGAAGCCGATTTCCATCCATTATCTGGTATTGAAGTTCATGAAGGACTTGTGGCATATGAGACCTCCAGTTGCAAAGTCATCAGTGCCATGAGATCTCAATGTCATCTTCACTTAACTGATGAAGCCTCCCTATGAGGTGTTGGAAATCAGCTTCCTTAAAGCTTCATACCTGAAAGGTGGTATTTCTGATCACTATCACTTTAGCTAGAAGATTGAGCAAGCTACAAGCATTGGTTCTTTGCTCTCCATATTTACAGTTTTTCCATAAAAGTGGTTTCAGCATTTTATTTCACTCAAGCTATTGTTTTTTCCACATTCTTTACAAGACCCCTCAGCACATAAAGGTGAGAAGGCCCTCCATAGATCATTGGGCTGTTAATTACATAGAACTCAACCACATCATGAGGCCTCTCAATTTTTCATATCCTATAATCCTAACAGACTGGGAGTAGCTGCTGCTAAATGCACATTATCCACATTGCTACAATCTAGATGGCCTCCATATCCCAGACTCTGTTAAGGCTCATCAAGTAGAAGCCATAGCTACTTCATTAGCTCATCTAAGAGCCTGGCCCTTAGAAGAAAGCTGCAAAGCTGCAACTTGGGTATCTGTGTACACCTTCACGTCCCATCACCATCTAGAAAACCCTCCAGAAATTACAGTAGCTTTGGGCAAGCAGTTTTTTGGAGCATGTTCACCCAGTAGTCCACTTTCCATGGGGGAGAGAAGGGGAGGTGTGGGTTGTTTTTTCAATAAATGCTCCATTGCAGCTCTCAGCTTGGGACTCTCCACATGCCATGGCTAATTCAGTCCTGCTTGTCAACATAGAAAACAAATTTGCTTACCATAAATGGAGGTCTCCACAAATAGTAGGATGAATTTGCTATGCAGCTTCCCTGGAGAGTCAACTACCTAGCTAAAGTTAAGCTCTGCAATCGATTGAGGGGTTCATGAGGCAGTGCGCATGTGGAAACTCCCATGCATGCTCAGTATAAAAATAATTGAGCTAAGAGATGGGTCCGTTCTGTGCCATCAGATAAAATCACCCACGTGTCATGGCTAATTCATCCAGCTGTCTACAGAGAACCCCATTTAAGGTATGGAAACTCGCTTTCTTGTGCTTTTCTTGTTTACCACAATGTCCAATTTTCTAGCATCCAGTCTTTTAATTGGTTGGAATAGGAATGTCCCAGGTAATCACAAACTCTTCATTCTCTACAGTTCTGTTAGGGTCTGATCCCAATGCTTTTCTAGTACAATGATGTTATAGTGTTTACACAGTTTTCAATGGATGAGCCATGCCACCTTGTTCTGCCTTTTTGTACGCAGGCCTTCTAACATTAACATGTCACACCCAATGATGAGATGTGTAACAGAATCTGCATTTGTTTGTGTTACCATTTTTTTCTATGCCGGCTGTGAATCATCTTATTCATACTCTACTGTCCTGTGCTATGATTATCAATCTTTTATCTTTAGGTTTAAATTCACCTCTCCTCAGCAATTCCTGTGTCAAATTTTGATCTATATAGAGTTTCTAAAGTACCACTTTGAATTTTCGACTGTATCTATGTTTTTGCCAATTGATTTTCCCACTTGGGAAGGAGCTATACTGGACCTGGTGCTTACCAACGGAGACAGTATCTCTGATGTTGTAGTTGATCATCAGGGATCCAGTGATCAGAGGATGATGTGGTTCAGTATTAGAGGATAAAAGATGGAAATTCATTCAAAGGCGAGGGCCCTAGACTTTTATTTTTTTAATGTTCTGCTTTTTTGGCACTTCAAAGAGAATTACATTCAGGTACTGTGGGTATTTCCCTATTCCCAGAGGGGCTTACAATCTAAGTTTTCCTGACTTCAGGAACACTAACTTTGTTAAAATGGGAGAGTACCTCTAGGAGTCATTAGCTGGTTGGGAAAATCTAGGAGAAGTAGAAGAGCAGTGGGCAAAACTAAAAGGAGATATTATAAGAGCAACTAACCTTTTGTTAGGAAGGTAAATAAAGGAAAAAGAGGCCACAATGGCTATCTAAAGAAGAAGTTAAAGAGGTAAGGAAGGAAAGATTAGTGTTCATAAACTACAAGAGATCACAGAAAGTGGAAGACAGGCAACAGTATCTGGAAAAGCTAAGAGAAGCAGGGAAAGTAGTCTGTTAAATATCTTTGTGAGAGACATTGCAAAAGGGATAGAAGGTAAACTGTCTATTTGCAGATGATACTAAGATCTGCAACAGAGTGGGCATGCCTGAAGGAGTAGAGAGAATGAAAAGAGATTTAAGAAAGCTTGAAGAGTGGTCAAACATCTGGCAGCTGGGATTCAATGCCAAGAACTGCAGAGGCATGCATTTGGGATGCTGTAATCCAAAAGAGCCGTATGTGATTGGAGGGGGGGGGGGGGGGGGGGAGGGGGGAGTAGTAAAAGACTGATATGCATGGACCAAGAGAGAGATCTTGGGGTTATAAGAGGCTGGGGATCTGAAGATAGTAAAGCTATGTGACAAGGCGATAGTTAAAGCCAGAAGAATGCTGGACTGCATAGAGAGAGGAATAACCAGTAAGAAAAAGGAGATAATGATTCCTTTGAATAGGTCCTTGGTGAGGCCTCACATGGAGTATTGTGTTCAGTTCTAGAGTCCGTATCTCAAAAAGGATAAAGACAGGATGGAGGCGGTCCAAAGAAGAGTGACAAAAATGGTGTGGGGTCTGTATAAGAAGACCTATGAGGAGAGGCTGACAGATCTGAATATGTATATCCTGGAAGAGATGAAGTGCAGGGGAGATATGATATAGACCTTCAGATACCTAAAAGGTTTCAATGATGTATGGACTTTGAAGCTTTTCGATTGGGGTCACGAAATGAAACTCCAAGAGGGATGATTCAGAACCAATGCCTGGAATGCCCTTCCGGAGAAGGTGGTGAAGAAAACAGTCATAAAATTCAAAGGTGCATGGGATAGACACTGTGGATCTCTACAGGCTACAGAATAGAAATGAGATAAGTGTACAGTGCCAGGGGGATAACTTGCTGGTATGGCGATTACTACCCTTAGAAGGCATGGAGATTACTACTCTTAACCAAAGTGCTTTGAGGCTTTTAATGCAACTGCAACATTGCTCCCCACTTAGATGGAAGGGGGAAAAGAGGAATTGGATTCAGACGACAACAGAGGGCCCCAACTTCCATGGTCTGGGATACTGTTACGCAGACAAAAGGGAAAAAGCACAGGACTGTTTATACAGCCAAATCCTAAAGGAAACAAAGAAAGCAGGCATGGGGGTAACTTGCTGGTGTGGTGGTTACCACCCTTAACTAATAAGCCTTCATAAGCCACCCTTAACCAATAAACCTTCATAAACCAACTCCAACGCTGCTCTGTGCTTCAGTGACAGGGGAAAAGGGGTATTGGATTCAGACAGCTATCAACAAGGGTCCTGACTTATGGTCTGGGGCACTAATAAGCATGGGGGATAACCTACACAGAGCAGCAGTTGCTACCCTTAACAGAAGGCATGGAGTTACTACTTTTAACCAATAAGCCTTGATGCTTTTGATGAAACTGTAATATTGCTCACTGCTTCGAAGGAGGGGGGTAGGGGTGTAAGGAAGAGGAATTTGAATTCAGAGACAACCACACGAGCCATGACTTTTCTACAGTCTGGCGTACTGATGCGCAGACATTAAGGAAAAAACACAGGACTGCTTCTATGGCCAAGTCAATAAGCAAAGCTCATCAAGCAGCACTGGCTGATACATAGGGGTAACCTGCATGGCAAGGCAGATACCACCATGGGAAGCTTGCAGGGCAGACTGGATGGACGTTTGGTCCTTTTCTGCCGTCATTTCTATGTTTTTATGAATGCAAAAATGCAAATGGCAGAAAAAACAACAAATACGGTAAAATGGGGGGGGGGGCAAGACTTTTTTATAGAGATGTTAGTGATAGAAGAAAGTTCAAAAGTGGCAAGGTGAGACTCAGAGGTGAAGGGGAGGAATATGTAGAGGCTGATGAGGAAAAAGTGAAATTGCTTAACACATAGTTTGGTGTTCACTGTAGAAGGGCCTGGAACAGGCCTACATAAAACAAACACAAATAAGATTGACAGTGAGTACACTTCAATCAATTTTCAGAACAATGTGTTTGTGAGGAGCTAATTAAACTCAAAGTAGATAAGATGATAGGGTCAGATGTGATACAGCGGAAGGTATTGATGAAACAGAGAAGTCCTGGCAGCTCTGCTGGCTGACCTTTTCAATGCTTCTTTAGAGTTGGAAGTAGTTCTGGAGGACTGGAGCGGGGCAAATGTGGCTCCGAGGAGACTGGGAGCTACAGGGAGGTTAGTCTGACCTCTGTGGTGGACAAGTTATTGGAATGACCTCTAAAACAGAGGATAGTGTATTTCTGGAATCCAATGGATTGCATGATCTGCGGCAGCATGATTTTACTAGAGATAAATCTTGTCATACGAATTTCATCAATTTCTTTGAGTGACCAGAGAGAGTTGGATCTAGGGAAAGCACTAGACATTGTGAACTTGGATTTCAGTAAGGCCTTTGACACGGTTCCACACAGGAGACTTGTAAATAAATTGAGTGCCCTTGGAATGGAAGCCAGAGTGACTAACTGGGTTAGAAACTGGCTGAGTTGGAGGTGACAAAGGGTAATGGTAAATGGAGTTTACTCAAAGGATAGGGTGTTACTAATGGTGTGCCAAAGGGCTTAATCCTGGGACTAGTTCTTTTCAACATTTTTGTGCGTGACATAGTGGAAGCAGTCAGAAAAGTTTTGTCTTTATGCTAATGATACCAAAATCTGCAACAGGGTAGGCAGCCAGGAAGGTGTACAAAACATGAAGAGAGATCTAGCAAAGCTCAAGAAATGGTCTAGAGACTGGCAGCTAAGATTTAATTCTAAAAAATGCAGAGTAATCCATTTAGGCTGAAAAAACCCAAGGGAGAAGTACAAGTATTGGAGGTGAAATTCTTCTAAGCACAAAAGAAGAGTGGGATCTAGGGATGATTGTATCTGATGATCTTAAGGTGGCCAAACAGGTGGATAAAGCGACAGCAAAAGCCAGAAAGATACTTGGCTGCACAGGGAGAGGAATGGTCAGCAGAAAAAGGGAGGTGATAATGCCCCTGTAAGGGTCCCTAGTGAGACCTCATTTGGAATACAGCATACAATTCTGGAGACCGCACCTTCAAAAGGATATAAACCAACTGGAGTCAGGCCAGAGGGTGGCTATTAAAAAGATCATTGGTCTTCGTTCTAAAGCATATATGGGTATAGACTTAAAGGTTTACATATGTATACCCTAGAGGAAAGGCAAGATAAGGGACGTATGATAGAGATATTTAACTATCTCAAAAATGTCCATGCTCAGGAGGCTAGATGCTCTAGAACAAGTGGTCATGGAATAAGGGTGAAAGGGGTTGGACTCAGGAGTAATCTTAGTGGATGCAAGTAACGAACACCCCCCCCCCCCCCCCCCCAGTGGAGGTGGTGGACACAAAACAGTATCTGAATTCAAAAAAGCATGGGATGAATACAGGGGATTTTTGAAAGAGCGATAGGAATTTTAAGAGCTACGTAAATTGGACGGATGGACAGACTAGATGGGCCATATGGTCTTTTGCTGATGTCTTGTTTTTCTGATGTTGCCTTGTTTGCTCGTCTAATTCTTTAAAGAGTTTCTGCTTTTGTTTTTTCAAATTCTGTTGCTTCTTTTCCTTTGTGTGCTGGTAGACTGTCACTTTTTCATTCTGTTTGTTGAATGCTTGTCCAAGTTTAAGAATGGAAAATGATAGTGGCTGTTCACTTTCATACTTCTGAGCATTTCAGTGTGTTGCAAAAAGTGTTTTTAAATCTAAGATGTTATAAATTCACTCTGTGGGGCTGATGTACTAACCCATGGGATTTTCTGTGGATTAAGTGGTCCGCTTGCGCACGAGTTTACTACTCATGCTGGTGGCAAACGTGCATAAAATATCCTGGGGAGAAGGCTTAAGAAGCAATTTTGTGAATTTTTCCATGTAAGGGAGTAATGCATGAAAAAAAAAACCATGCAAAAGGTTGAAAATTCAGTTTTTCTGTAAGTTTAAGGCTATTTTGCAGCCTTTTTCTTATGAATGCCATTTGCAAAATAATTTTGCACTTTAGTACATAGGTATTTATGTATCTTTGAAAGAGAGAATGAATTGGCTTAACATGGGGACACCAAAAATAGCAGCACTTTTTAAACCCAGGTAGGTGCTTTGGTACTCTGAAAAGTTTTCCCCTATCTTGTGTAAAAAAGCTATAAAATGAAGGTTCCCTGACTCTGAGACATGTGCTTGTCAGAGATTAAATGACAGAATTTTGCCATAGAATTATGTTTTAATCATGTTATTTACTGCCAACGCTGTATTTTCCCCTGTGGTTTAAAATGCGAGGACGGATCAAGTGCATTTTTGAATCATGTTTGTCATGGGCATTCAGTGTGTGATTTCATTTTGGTTTTAAAGAGTCCTTTTCATCCTAGTTGACTCATGAAGTTGACTGAAGTACTGGAGAAGGGTTAATGGTATGTTTTCCTTCCATAAGCCCTCCAAGGGAAAAACTAACATTTTAAATTTAAACGTTATTGTCTATGCACATTTGGCTCTTGCTGTAGTTGGCCTCTGAGCCTTTGCAGAGCACATCAGGGACCCACAGCAAGAGCAAGCTGCCCCCTGACTGGACCCACGGGGGGGGGGGGGGGGTTGACTGCCCCATGGGGGGGGGGGTTTTGAATGCTGCCTGACTGGACCCACGGGGGGGTGGGGGTGGGGTTGAATGCAGTAAGGAGGGAACAAACACTCTCTGGGTGAACTCCAAGCCCCAAATCACAGAAGAAATAAAGTTAAACTTAAAATTTCATATTCTTAAAGTAAGCAGCACAATGATTTAGCCCAAGTGCATTTCAACCTAACTCGTTTCTGACTTGCAAGGTGTCTTTACAAGGACAGGGCCACCAAAGCTCTGCAGGTTTTCTTCAGGCTGCTGATGTGGTCTGGGGCCCACTTGAGCATCTTCCAGCAACACAACTACAGAGCAAATGCTTCGTCAAAGAACTGCTAGATGGCGGGACCCATTTATATGTTTTGTCAGTCACGTTTCAGATTCTGTGAGAATCTAAATAAACATGCAAATTGCTTGCTGGAGGGAGTAGCTAACATCATTTTTTAAAAAATATATTTTGTGTTTCTTCATCTAGCTCTAGGAGTGACAACTTTCTGGAACGTTTTGCCTGCACTCTTAAAGTTCTTTAAAATTTGTTACCACCCATGTACATTTTTGTATTATTAATGATGAGCAACTGTAAATCATTGTTGCAGAGACTAAATAGAGCGCTGAAGAGCAGCCTGGGTACAGATCAGTCATAAAGTATTGGCAGCATGTGATACATGAAATTTGTATAAAAATATAAACTCATGACTGGCAACATGGTCGATGAGCCTGGACTGCAAAGACTGTCTTTTCCGGATATGATTCCCACCACAACTTTTGTTTAGAGAAATCAGTGAAAGGAAAGTTGTCCTGATGACAGATTTGTCACGTGCTTGTCTGGTCCCCGCAGATGTTTCACCTGCCATTTTCTGCTGTCCTCCTCCTCAGTGAATGGTGCTCCTGCAAACTTGTTTTTTCTTTCTTCTTGATATCAGATTTAACTGTAAGCTAAAGTATTGCTATAACTAATCGAATATTGAGACGTACAATGACTTATTGTGAGGTGATATATCACTGCATGGAAGAGAGGGAGCGCTAATGAATCTGTGTTGAGTTCTGTATAGGCCTTTGGTCAATGAGTATGTGGGGAAGGCTGTGCCACTTACTATCTGTTCATATTTGATGAGAGGATTTGCTGTCTGCGGAGACATTGATTAAGGAACTGAAGTTCACATGGTAACCCATTTCAGTAAAAGCAGTATTAGCAGGATTACTTCTCGGATTCTTTGATCACAGATGAGTCTTTCTGTTTGGAAATTAGAAATGTTTTAGTGTTGCAATCTTAAGGCTGTTTTTAGCTGCTGAGTTGCATTGTGCTTTTGGCCCTACTTAACTGATTTTTTCAATGGCCATTTCCCTATAAAAATAAAAGGGAAACAGCTGTGGAACAGCCGTGTTGACTAAGGTTCAATGTTTGTTTACCTTAGAATAACTTCTTTTTAAATTGTTTCTTTCTGTGTGTGTGTGTGTTTGGATTTAACCTCTTCAGTTCGTTGGGGTGTGCAGCTGTCTCATGAAGTGGTGCACAGATGACCTTGTACAATATACACCTGTGAAAACATTTGAAAGTGTGTCACCCTGGGCTTTGTATGCTTTACGCAACCATGTGGCACCCTTGGGTGCTATCTATAAATTGGATTTGCTGATATTTACACTCAGATGTTTTAGTCTGGTGCCGATAGCACAAATGTTCTTTCTAAGCCTGATTTAGCATCCCCTTTACTTTAGTAAACAGATCAAGCTAGGAAAGATACATTGGCAAATTGCCTTTGGAATATTTTCAATAATGTAGCAAGCATACGTTTATGAATAATCAGAGTTTAAGTAAATAAACAGAGGTGCTTGTTTAGTTGTAAATGTTACAACATTTACAAATTAGCCCTTCAACTTTAGCAATCTAAAATCAATCAAAAGGGTCATCAGGTTTCAGGCATCACCCTTTCTTTCTGGCACAATTTAATAACACTCTTAAAGATTTTGCTTAAACATAAGCCACAGATTGCTTTGTCAGGAAAGCTTGAGTACACAGGCACGGCAAAAGAGCAGGAAAAAACAGATGTAGAAAATTGTAGGTGACATAAAAAGTAATTTAAGATAGTGTCACGTGTTTATTATGCCAAATCAAACTTAATATAGAGAAGTAGATGTCCTTTAAAGGAAAATAAAAATAATAAAAAGACACATAACCAATCTATGATAGCAGATGTTTTTACCTGTTAAATCATTCAGAATGTAATTGCAGTAAATTAGATTTTTTTATGTGTGCGCCAAATGTACAATATAGTGTCAGATGTAGGTTTAACAGATTTTTGCATTTTTTTTTTTTAGTAAGTCTTAGCTTAATTGGTATTCAAGGTGAAGGGCATAACAGTTGTAACAATAACAAGGCATCTATAGTCCTTTATAACATGCTTAAATTATAGTACTCAGTAATCTTGTTACTCTGAAAAAATATTAATTGAAATCAGTCAAAAAATGTTTAGCTTGCATATTGTCTTAGTCCTGGAGAGTTGCCAGATAACTGAGAGATTATTGGAAAAGCTGAGCAAAGAGTTTGCAGGGAGAAAATATAAGACTGCACAACTCATCAGGCATTGTCATATCCGAGAAGCTTACAAGTTTATCGTTGATGTTTCCCATGTCTGCAGATTTTCAAGCCACCAAACCATCATTTGCTCTTTAAAGAAAATGCTATGTAATGGGCTAAGCTAACTCAGATTTGATCTTTACCTCTTGGGATCAGATAAGACTGACGTTTTAAATAGTGGTGGCTCTGAAATATGAATACATGCTTTACAGAAGCAGAAGTTTTGAACATCAGTGGGTCCATAGTCCTAAAGCAGACAAAACCATTTTTACATCATTAGTGAAAACAAAGAAATTCATGGATAGTCCTCCTTATTCACTTAGGGGTAGATTTTAAAAGATGCGAGCGTCCATGTGGGCGCGCTACCCGGTGCGCACACTAACAGGCCGATTCAGTAAAGTCCGCAGGAGAGCGGGCGAATGCCCACTCGCCTGTGCGCGCGATGCAGTATTTAAATTAGGTCCGGCGGTAGAAACGGGCAAAAGGAGGCGCTAGGGACACTAGCGCGTCCCTAGCGCCTCTTTTTGGCCCGGAGCGGCGGCTGTCAGTGGGTTTGACAGCCGACGCGCGGGCATAACTAATAGGGCCATCAACATGCATTTGCGACGGAGGGCACTGTACTGTATCGGCCTGTAAGTGATCATTTGGAGCATCAGCTTCAGAGAGGGAGGGGTGGAGGGGGTGAAGGGTGGTGCAAGGGAGGGCAGCAAATAATGACAGCCAGTAGCAGGGACAGCAAAACAAGCCCTCCTAGGCTCACAAACTCAAGAGCCATCGGTGCTTCTGATCACTTTGTCTGCACATTTTTCATGTAAATAAGAAAACAGCCACCCCAATTATTGCTTTTCAGCACAGCTTATTTCATTATTTTGGGGGTTGGGGGATCAGGCTACAGAGGACTGAATATTTTTCCAAATTTTTCCTTTTTTGGTGGGGAGAGGAATAAGGCCACTGCTGGCTGGTGATTTATAATTTATTTTTTTTTTTTTTTACTTATCCAGCTGTATTCTGAATATAACTGGGTGAGGTAAAAGTTATTCAGTGGGAGACTTGTACCACTTTCTAAAGCTATCCAGGATATTGTATGCATTAATCTGGATAAATGTTAACTGGATATCTCATTATCTGGCTAGGATTTAGCCAGATAATGGAGGAGGTGGCGTTAAGTTAGCCAGATATTCAAATTTAACCAGATAACTTATTCAAGTAACTCTGGTTATGCTGTAGAGCAGAACTAAAGTTAGTCAGGGACAGTCGCGCCACCGAATATCCCAGCAAAGTTGGCCTGACCGCGGTTGATAATGGACTCCATAGTGTCTGCACCTCTGACAGACCTGTCAGCTTTCCTTCACGGCTTAGCCTGTGGTGCAGGGAATAGGTAGGGTGCAAGTGAAGCTGTAGTGAAGCGAGCTTGAAGAAAAGCTTCTTTGCTCCCTAAATCATAGAGGGAACAGAAGGGTAGGAGATGAAGCTGGGATGGACAGAGAAGAGCTACTCTGCTCCCAAATCCAATCCCTTGTTATTACCTCCACAACAGATGTTACCTTTTGCCTGTGGCCAGGAAGGGATGGATTGGAGCAGACACAGCAGCAGGTTCATAGCTCTTGGTGTTCCTGGTTGCAGGCAGGGCTAAGCTGCTGGCGGATGTGGTGGGGTGAGCAGTTGTGAATGCCTGGGCAGTGTGAGAGGCGATTAATGTTGGTGGAGTTGGGGATGGGCTGAATACTTGGAGCAAGGCTGTTGTGAAAAGAGGTGAATATTAGGAAGGTGAAAAGGTGATCAAAAGCTCGGGGGGAGGTGTGGAGGAATGAGTTGAAAGCTGGGGAAAGGTGAGGATGAATGTTCTCACTTTCCCAATCTCCTGGAAGTCAGCAATTTAAGCTTGTGCAACCTGGCACCTTTTCTTTCATTAAGTTCTGCAGCACCATGTATTCAGAAGTGAGAGAGGACCAGGGCTAGGGGGTAAGCAAATTGAGGGGGGTGAGAGGGGGCCAGGGTATAAGAATGCATAAGAGCTAGTGGAAAAGAGAGCTGGAGGGGTGAGTGTGTGAAAAAAGCCAGAGGTGGTGATGGGGGTGAGGAATGAAAGAGGGTTGGGGGTGGGGTAGAGGTGGTGATGGAGGGTATGTGTTAGAGATGGTGAAGGGGAAAGGAGTGTGACAGAGAACCAGAGTTAGTGATGATGGGGATGGGGATGGAGGGCCTGACAGAGCCAGGGGTGGTGATTGGAAGGGGCAAGGGTTAGAAGAGAAAGAGAGAGAGGGGAACACACACACAGATGGATGAGGGGTGGGATGGGAGCAAGAGATCCGAAGAGGTATGTGAGAGACCTAGAGAGGGCAGGGGAAGGAATGACTGTGAGTGAGACTGACTCAGATAGAAGGTGGGGGAGCATGAGAAGGCATAATGGAGGTTAGGGGTGTGCATTCGTTTTGAACTTAAATGGAAAACGCAACTTTTTTTTTTTTTTAACTTAAAAAAATGATGAGGCGTAAACGATCGGATTTCCAACTTATTCAACATAGCTATGTTGAATACGTTGGAAATCGCGATTGTTGATCTAAAAAATTTAAACCCCTCACCCTCCTTAATCCCCCCCCCAAGACTTACCAAAACTCCCCAAGCTGGCCAAAAGTTCCGTGAGGGTCCGGGAGCGGACGCGTGGGGAATCACGTGACGTCCGCGTCACTCCGACGTGACGCCGACGTCACGTGGTCCATCGCGGTTCCGCTCCCGGACCCCTCGTTGGACACAAACGGCACTTTTGGCCAGCTTGGGGGGGCCTCCTGACCCCCCCAAGCTGGCCAAAAGTGCTCCTTTGCAAGGAGCACGTGCTCCTTGCAAAGGAGTTCAGGAATGGCGTCCTGACCCCGCTGGACCACCAGGGAGTTTTGGTAAGTCTTGGGGGGGGGGGGGGGCGGGATTAAGGCGGGTGAGGGGTTTTAAATTTTTATTTGCACATATGGACATAGACTCAACTTATGGAATTCTCCATATGTCCATATTGACCGCAAATGGGACCCCCTTTCGACTTATGGACTTATGAACTTAAACTTTTGGTCTGCACATCCCTAATGGAGGTGAGGGAGTCAGAGTGAAGATGTTAGGGTGACTGAGTCAAGCTGGAAGAGATGGGAGAACCTGAGAATAGGTGAATGAAATTAAATGAACTCCTGTGGGGATTCTGTGCAAAATAATTAAAATTTCTGCACAAAAAATTTACCATTCCTGCACATATTTTAAAATTTAGCAGACTTTATTTGTTCATATAAAACAATATAATCACAGTCTTTGAGTAATAGTTAATTTCTGCAATATAGAAAAAAAGTTACTATTCAAAGATACAGATTTTTTTTATTTTTTGGGGCAGATTTTTCCCATCATAAGGCTTGGCTCCTCCAGATTATTCTCCCTTCCCCCAGGCTCAATGAACCTCTCCAGCTGTCTCCCCCGTATGGCTTGAACCCATGCTTGATCTCGCTTCTCCTTTGGGTCAATCCTCCAATTCACTTACTATCTCCCCCTCCCCCCCATGGCTGATTCCTCTCCCATCCCTCCCCCCCCCCCACTAGATTTCTCTCTGCCTCATCAGGCTCAAACTCCCTTTCCTCATTCTCTCTCCCCGCTTCCCAACCCCCAGGAAGTCCCCACAAGGCTTAAAAACCCCTCGTCGGCTTTCTTTGTTCTTTTCAAGTTCTCTCCCCTCATCCCTTAGCACGACCTCCAGTTTCTGTCTGTCTCCCCCCTTCCCACCAAGTTTGACTCCTGGGTGGAGTAGACAGAGATAAGACAGCACCCTCTCCTCTAGTTTTCTCTCCTCTCCCCAGTAAGCCTGTTCTAGCTTTCTCTCTGCCTGCCAACTTTTCTTTAATAAGACCCCCAGCTTTCTCCTACCTTCCTCCAGATTCACTGTCCACCTCACTTATTCAGGCTCCACTGGACCCTCACTGCTCCCTCCTTTGTTTGGGACATGCAGACCAAGGCAGATGCTGCAGGGTCATCTCTTCCAGTCTACTGGAAGAGATGTTTCAACTCAGACTCTCTCCTCTCTCTTCCAATCCATGTAGACCAGCCTTCATGATTTACAGCTAACATCGGCACCATTCCTTCCTCCCTTGTGGTCCACAAATGCCTCCACTGCTATTGCTGCTGATGTTTTCTGGTTCCAATGCCTAATTCTGAGCAGTAAATGCAGAATTCTGCATAGAAGAGGAATTCTATGCAAATTCTGCACAACACAGAATTCCCCGAAAAGTATTAAATGGTTGGGAGGAGATGAGAGTGATGAGGGGGGAGAGAGAGAGTCAGTGTGGAAATGATGGAAGTTGGACTGAGAGAGAGAAGGGAAACAGATAGTAGGAGGTCTTCAGGACCTTATTAGCGTGGTCCTATCTGGTAGCCTCTGCTGCTTTGGAGAAGCAAAGACACCTGAAAGGAAAGCATCACCTTTCTTATAGGAGGGATCTACTTTCCAGGTGATGTGTTATCCTCTCCCACCAAAGCTGTATCTTCAAGGCTATGTCCAGGAGAGTAGAGACAGGACTTCTGCAGTAATTGATGAGTCAGTCATTAGGAACATTGATAGCTGGGTGGCTAGCAATTATGGAGATCACTTGGTAACTTGCCTATCTGATCAAATTTGCTGATGACACAGAAATATTAAAAGTATTTAAAACACAAGTAGATATAGGAGTCATCTTTTCTAAACAATTGGAGGGGAAGGGGGTACTAAGCTCAACATAAATTACCACTTCCTGGATACAATGAAGGAGTTTGCTCAGTCTTGGGGGTGCTCAAGCACCCAATGCACCTATAGAGCTGGGGCCTATGCCAGTAGACTCTAAGGAACTACAGAAAAACTTTGCAAGACTGGCAAACTGGGCATGTAAATGGCATATGAAATTGAATGTGGACAAATGCAAAGAGATGCGCATAGGGAGTAAATGACGCTGGGTTCTGTATTAGGAGTAACCACGCAGGAAAAGGATCTTGGAGTCTTTGTGAACAATACATTGAAATCCTTAACTCAGTGCGTGGCAGTGATCACAAAAGCAAATGGAACATTAGGAATTATTCATAAAGGAACAGAGAATAAAACTGGGATATCATAATTATGTATAGATCCATGGTGCAACTGCACTTTGAGTATTATGTGCAATTCTGGTTGCCCCATCTCATGAAAGATGTAGCAGAACTAGAAAATGTACAGAGAAGGGCAACAAAAATGATAAAGGAGATAGAACGGCTCCCCTATGAAGAAAGGTTAAACAAGTTAGGGTTGTTCATCGTATAAAAGCGATATACTGAGAGGGGCTATGATAAAGGTTTATAAAATCACGAGTGGTGTGAAACAAATAAATAGGAAATGGTCATGTACCCTTTCAAATAGTTCTAGAACTAGAAGACATTCCATGAACCTAGCAGGTAACAGATTTAAAAAGAAATTGGGGTTAAGTATTATTTCACTCAATGCACAATTAAGCTGTGGAATCTTTTGCTGGATGACGCGACATCATCTAGTTTAGCTGCGTTTAAAAAGGGTTTGGAAAAATCCCTGGAGAAAATTTTTTTTTTAAATTATTAGCCAGGTGGACTCGGGGAAACCCATTGTTTCTCTGCAGGCTGTGATAGCTTTTATTGGATCAATGTAATCACTATCTAAAAATATTGTACATGAACTATTGAGACTTCAGAGCTCCCATCTTTAGATGTGAATAATGTCTCTGATCTGCCATCTGAAGAAAGGACCTGTATAGTTTCAAAAGCTCTTGTACAATATAACTCATGCTGATCTAATAAAGTGTTTCAGTCTGCTAAGAATCCCTTGATAAGAATGTAATTTTCAGTATTAAGTTATTATATGTTCTATAAACATTTGGAGGTCCCTATTCAATGCATTTGTCTGGCTAATTTGACACTTGGCCAGACAAATTCCAGGATTTGAAAACCCAGTTTACCTGACTGCCCCTGACATCAGCTATGTCAGAGACATTCTGGAGTGGAGTGGCATATTCCAATTGAGTTAGTTAAATAATGCCAATTTTCAGCCTTATCCAGCTAATGTGGCCGGATATAGAAAAGAATAGTCTAAAATTAGCCAGATAAACTTATCCGACTAGCTTTAAGATAGCTGGGTTAATTCAGCAGTGAACCCGCAGAATATCCCAACTAAAGGCCAGATTCATTTTTTCCCATGGACACAAAAAGGGAGAAAAGCCTTAGTGAATCAGGCAGTAAGTTAGCCGAATCAGTTGATCCATCCAACTTTTCTAGCCAGCCAGTGGATGAAATATGGGCCTCCTAATTTTTTTGTTATATAGAGAAAAGTGGCGGAGGTTTAAATAATTTTGAGAAAATAAGGAGTTGCCTCATCAAGTGGAATAGAGCTGGTGAGAGCCCTTGACAAGAAACTGACAGCACATCACTAATCATGTAAGAATCTGCCAGCATGACTGGCTTGGCTCTTCCAATGTTTGACTACATGGTTGGTGTTCATTATCTGATAGATTTGAAAACCTCCTATGTGCACCGAAGCCGGGAGATATGTACGTGACACGGCGCGGCATGCGCCGCGCGGATTTTAAAACCTGCACAGATACACGTGTATCTCCCAGCATGCGCATAAACATTTTTTCACCAAAAGGCAGGGCAGGGTATGGGCAGGCTGTAACTGCACCATGAAGTCTGCGCATAAGTATTTACATGCACAAGCGCATGCCGGGGTTCTCTACCGTGTAACTTTACTTCTGCCTTGGACAATGTGTAAGTCATGTAACAAAAAAAAAACTAGGCTAGTCGGCGGGGTTTTAAGGTTTGGGGCTAATAAGGTAAAAGGGTAGCAAGTTAGCTAGGGGGTTTAGGAAGTCCTCTCCTTTACTAGAGTGAACTGGGAATGAACTGGGGAAACAGGTAATTGCATTGGCACGCGTATCTACTAAAATTCCTCCTACTTACGCACTTGGGTTGCCATTTGCACGTAGATGCACACGTCAGTATAAAATTGTGTGTGTATACATTCATATATGCATGTATGTTACAAAATTGCCATGTCTATGTGTGCACGCTGGCAAATGCTGGCACATGTATGCTCGTGCGCGGGTCTTAAATTCTTCTTCTACGAGAGTAATTGTATTACTATCCACATAGGGCTAAAATATGTGGGTACTTTTACACATACACCAAAATTACACCTGCTCCCAAATCAGGCGTAACTCTATGCAAGTAGATTTAGACACATGCTTTCGAAAATCAAAAGTATGCTGGTAAATCTTTTCCCCACCCCAAAACCGCTCCCAGAACACCACTTGGGGCCATACACAAAAGTATGCATCAAATCAGGTTTCATGCACACTTTTGTGCACATAGGCCCCCGGCTGATTTTCAAAAGGCAATTTGCGCACATAAAACCAGGTTTCATGCACTTAAATCCTTTTGAAAATCAATTCCTTTAAGGCCAGCAGGATCTCAGTTACTCAGGATTTCAGTCAGGATCTCAGGGGAAGCTTATCATGATGGCTGAGTTTAATTAGCAAAATCTCAGGAGGGAGTACTATGGGCTCAAGTCTTTTAAGTACCCAGCAATGCCTCTACATCTACAGTTGGCAACTGGGATTATATCCTTAGCAATGTGGACCAGAATGACTGGGAAGACTGGATGAGTCAGTTTGTCTTTTTTTATACCATCACCTTCTATGTTATAGTCAGAATCATGTTCTCCGTTTTCATGCAAAATAAATCTGTGATTATTTTTATAAATGCAGAAATGTTATTCGTATTAATGCACAATATTAACTTTCAGAACAGTTGTGGCGGGGGGGGGGGGGGGTGCACCAGGCTGAAGGTTCACCCAGGGTGCCTGATTCTCTTACAGCGGCCCTTACAGTACCCTCCAAAACCCCTGCCTTCTGAAACATCTGGCTATCGTTGCAAGTCTCAGCCAGAATTCAGTGGTGCCTGCCATACAATACCCTGTTGAATTCCCTCAGGATGAGCCCCAGACGTCAGTGTCATCAAGCATCAGGCTGGTGACATAAAGGAAGTCCTGTCTGCACTGCACTGGAGGCCAGCGACTGGCACTGCCATCGTGCACAAGAATACCCGCCCAAAGAGAACTTTTAACTGTCTAAATGAGGGACTGCGGGTGGGGCAGGTTTACTCTTGGACATAATACTCCGGATGAAGTCTCAGCAATAGTTTGTTCGCCTCTTTCTCTGTGTGCACCCTAGCATACCCCTGGCTCTCGCCACTGCTTTTTGCTGTTTATTGTCTACTGGAGATTATTAGATATCACTCCAGGATTTTTCCTGTTTGGTGCACATCAGGATTTCTTCCCCTGTCATCCTGCTTGGAAACAATCCGGGGGTTTACAGCCCCTTCTCCAGGTCTCCAAGAGAGCACCCAGGATCTTTGGGTCCTAGAAGTCACCATCCTTCTCTCAGCCAAGCTGCCTCTTTCACGTCTGTGCTGAGGAGGCGACAGGCACCAGGACGAAGTCCGAGGACAAGCCACGCTGCTAATTCTCTGCTTCCCACCTCTGTTTCACTCTGGTAGCCATAGCCAGGCACTAGCCAGAGGCGGGAAAGCACTGCCTCTTCCCCAGTCCTGCAGGGATCCTGGTGAGGGAGAGGTCAGGGCAAAAGCAAATGTGCATGTGTGAATGAGTGAGAGATCAAAGGAGAGGAGGAGAAGAGAAAATGGAGTGTGTGTGTGTGTGTGTGTGTGTGAGGGAACAGTGAGAGGAGAGAGCATGAGAATGTGTGTGTGGGAGTGAGAGCCCAGGAAGGAAAGTGAGAGCAAGAGTACGGCAAAAAGAAAGAATGGGAGAAGGCAATAACAAGGAGGAGAGAGTTGAATTAAGGAGGATGGGATTAAGGGGGAGGCAGGGGGAGGCAGGGGGGGGAAAGGTGGAGAATGGGGGGGGGGAGGAGGAAAAAGAGGAGAGAGTGAGGACCAGGAATAGCGGAAGGAGAGGAATCCAGGGTGATAATGTAGAAGAAAGGAAATGAGGAGTGGAGGGAAGGGGAGAGTGCAGGAGAAATAGGAGGAAGAATGGTGAAAGCAGAGCAGGAAGAATGAATAGGAAAAAAGCAGAAGGGGATAGAAAAATAAGGAAAAGAAAGTATTAAAGAATCTGCTGCTGAAGGAAAGAGATAAAGAAGGAAAAGAGAGAACTGAAACACAAAAGAAAAAGAAAGGCCACTGGCAAGAGACAGAAAACAAAGAAAGGAATAAGGATAAGGACAGGAAATAAGAAAAGAGATGCTGAGCCAGAAAATCAAGCCAGAGACTCCAAAGGTTGGAAAGTATTTTATTGTCTAATAGAGAATGTAAATTAAGATGTTCTCAGGGGTGGGGGTGAAGGAAGAGAGAAAGTCTGTACAGCCATTCTGGCTCCCCCTTCCCCGGTAATCCCAGGGTGAGCAGAACTCACAAGTTCCCAGGTATGCCCAGCGTTTAATGCTGCTTTGCATATCTGCAACCCAAATGCATTTAATCTTACCTGCCAGCCAAGTGACCAAGCTTTCTCAGATCATGCCTCGTTTTGTGCACTCCCATCAGAGGTGTTCATCCTGTTGCAGATCCTAATGTCATCTGCAAAAAGACAAACCTTTTTTTTTTTTTTACTAAGCCTTCTGCAATATCACTTATGAAATACTTTGAAAACCTGGCCCCAGGATTGATCCCTGAGGCACTCTTTCCTTGGAGTGACCTCCATTTGCCTCTATTATTTGTCACTCAAACACTTTGAGGTGCCTACTCATAGATCTGCTGAGTATGATAACTTTATCCCATTAACTTTACCCAGATATGCAGTGGAACATAGCCAGATAAAGAGCTGCTGACTTCCCCCCGATAAATGTATCTGGGTTACTTTAGGACAGTCATTTGTCCGAACAGTTTAGTCAGGTAACTTGTCTGCATACTACCTGGACAAAGTGAATCCACGCTCAGGCACATCCCCAGTGTCTCCTCATTTTACTGGGGTAAATTCTGTGGGGGCAACAATTTGATCAGAAAAATTTAGCCGTGCGTTGGGACACAGTGACAAAAGCTTTACTGAGATTCAAGTATACCGCATGTAGTACTCATCCCTGAGCCAATTGTTTGGCATGCTTTTAATTCTATTGCATTACCAAATATCAGAAAGAAAAGGTTCCTGTTAACTCAGGCAAGATGAATGTGAAAACATGAAAGCCTCTTTCTACCATTTTGTGCACATTGCATGTCAACATGTTTAGTAAACTAGGCTCAACGTATCTAAATATATGGAGCACTTTATGCATTTTGTAAATCCATTTAAGAAAATCAGGCCAATTACGTTTTACATCGAACTCTGTTCGATGTAAAACGCCTCCCCAGGCGTCTGTTTGCGTTACAATGTGAACCGATGGGATATCCCTGATGAATGTCGGTCTATAAAAATTTTAAATAAATAAATAAATAAATATTATAAAACAATGCAGAACTGAAAAGTATTTTTAGAGGAATCTGGAAATAAGTAACTGCTGCAAAAAAAAAAAAAAGTGTATGTATCTATGCATACACAGATAGGTTATATATTTATATTACTAGGTTGTAGTTTCTTTCCAGGCCAGGTTTTGGTCCATTCTTGTCAAATCTTTCTTAAGTGTGTTTACATAGAGTTTGCCTTTCTGGTATTTTTTGCTTGCACAGACCTGATCTCCACCTATTTTGTGTCAACAGTTGCTGAGACTGGTGCACAGTAATTAACCACTGAAAGCTGAGGCACCAACAAACTGCAAGCCGTGCCCTCAGAGACCCTTTCTCTCTCTCTCGTTCACTCTCTTTCTTTCACTTATACTTCACAAACTTGCTTCAGGCAGTGCCTGCATAAAACAAACTGCATTTTTTAGCAGTTAAAAAGTCAGCTTGAAATATTAAAAATGGGGCCAAATGTTGCATCCTTGTTGGAGAGAACAATTTTCTCTCCTCAAAAAAAAAAATGAAGCAGAGCCAGAGGCATACGGGAAGGAAGTGCTTTCTGAGGGCAGGTCTTGTTCAGTGTGGTCTTAAATGATCCTGTGTAAAGGCAGTATGGCTTTTTTTTTTTATCTGTATTAACAGCTTAAAGATTCCTTTAGTTATAAAAATGTACAAATACTGTACATTTAAATAACAATTCAGGTTATTTAAGTCATTTTACTGGATTAGTTTTTAGGCATCCAGGAAAACATAACTGCTAAAATTGTCATTTTAATTTGCCTATTAGTATTAATTTCTTTTTAAATGTTTTTCAAATGAGGAAATCATTTTAGAAAAATAAGTTGGAAAACAGTCTAACTTCTTCCAATAATTACATTTTTTTTTTTTTTTGTTGGGGTCTGGCAGAGATAATGTCATGCGCAGTGCATGATATTTCAGATCTGACAGGCTACAGGATATTGCATCATATTTTTCCCACTTTGTAAACTTAAGTAGGATTGCTGTTTTGTTTTGTATTTCCATTGGCACAAAACAGGAAAAAAAATTGGAGACCAGCTTAAACCTTTTTTTTCTGGCCACAGATTTGCCCGACGTAGAGTTGCTCCATGAACTGAGAAAAAGTGGAATAGCTGATCTGAATTTTTTCTGAGGCCTAACACCTCTCTATGCAGGCCTTACTTGTGGGGCAGACAAGGTGTGGTTTAAAACTTGGGTGTAACAGATCTTAGTTAAGCTGACCTAACTTGCGGTTCGAAAGCAAGGAGAATATGGGTAGACCAAATATATTTTTGTGCTGTTCTTCAGAAGTAATATGAGTATCAGAGTACAGAATATTGTATGTATTTATTTAATCAAACGTAACTGCCAGTCCAACAAGGCTTGGGGAGCAGCACATAGCATATAACAGAAAATACAAATCTTAATAAACGACACAATGAATCAATTGTACAGCATATGAACCAAAAAACAAGTACAATTCCCACTTGTACTCTACTAGCTCTTTATACACCTAACCAGCTACTTGCATGGTGTAAAGAACTTATTAAACAAAGAGCTGTCATACCTTGGTGTACGTAATAAACATGGTTCCTATTTCTGTGGATTGGTTCCAATGAGATAACAGTAATATGCCGTTTGATGGGGGCGCCTGTTCTCATCTGGTATCACTGGAACGTGCAAAATGTATACATTAAATGAAAAAGCACTGTGCTTTTAGAAGTCTATTTTTCAATCATGATTCATTTGGATTTTGTTTGTGCTTTTACATTGTTTAATTTGTTAGATAATTAGTGGTTTATCATCACCAGTTTTCCTCAGTGTTTCACTTCTAATTCGCGGTATTTAACACCACCTTCCACAGTGCCCTACCCTCTGCACTTTCATTTGACAAATATTCCATAACCAGCAGAGGAGTAAAACTGTGCTTACAGGAGAACGTACAGATTTAGATGATTGATGATCTTGCTGTGATTTGAGTAAATTCCAATATTGTGATTCTGAAGTGGGCGGCTAGCAGAGCATGTGTAGGGCCCTCTTCTTCAGCATTCTGGATGATGTATTGCAGTTCTGGGCTGTCTTCATTTAAAGGGACGGGGAGGAAGCGATGTAAACCAAGAAAAGTTGCCAAACATGACTTCATAAAGTTTGACTGTAGATTGGATCAGCTTTCTTTAAGCACTGAAACTTATTTCACAAATAAGTACAGAGAGCACGGATGGCTAATGACTAGCAGTTATGGGTCATTAGACTATGCAACTGAGTTTAAGATAAAGGAAATAAAGGTTTTAATAACACTAGTAAAAGTCTTTTTAATATTTTATTTCACATTTTAGTATTTTTTTTATAAGTGTGGTAAGCAGTTTGGTGTTTTCAAGTACTCTGTGTCGAAAAATACAGCTGGATACATTTATACTTTAACCAATAAAACATTTAAAGAATGATTCATAAATTGTGGCTTAGGTCTGCAAAAAGAGCTGCTGCTTTAATTTAAAAAAAAATGGCAAATATGTAAAAAAAAAAAAATCTACAAAAGTAAAAATGAAATAAGGATTATGAGGGCTTTTACAAAAAAATTGTAACAAATGATCCAACAGTTCAAAGAAATGAAAGACTAGAGCAGTGGTTTCCAAATCCAGTCCTTGAGAAAACCTCAACAGGTGTGGAGTTCAGGGTAAGCAAATTATGCAGATTGGTGTGGTTATTAACTCAGTATATGCAAATATAACTTATGACTATTCATTGTAAGAATTCTGCAATCCAGACTTCATGGGAGTTCTCAAGGACCAAATTTAGGAACCACTGTTTAGAGCAAGTTTACTTTACTGTAGCTCCACAGCTTCCTTTCACTAAATGAACTGAGTAATAAATTAGTTGTGTCCTTGTTTTGATGGAACGTTATACAGATTTCACATAGGCAGCAGCCGACGCTTTATTCTTACATCCACAGCTACAGCAAAACACCTAACTACCTCTTGCCTGTCTTCTAGTCTTTCACAAAACACGGGATGGATCACTTTGGCTGTCTTAGCAACAAAGGTCTCACTGAAGACGTGGCTAAGATTGTAGATAGGATTTCATCTCTACATTACAAAACTTAACCGTTTTTTTGTCCAGAAAATGATACAAGTCTGAGGGCTTCAGAAAGCTTTATAAAAGGGATGTTTCATAAAAACCCTTTAATAAAATATCTGTTTATTATTCCAATTGAATGCACAATAGAAGGTGAATTTTAAAAGCCTGGTCTACGCAACAATTAGGGGATGCGTGGGCAAGTTAGGCTCCAGCTCGCCCACCATATTTTAAAATATGAGGGTGTATCTCCTGCTGCGAGCACATCTCGCTCCGATTAAAAAAAGGGGGGGGGGGGGCATGGTCTGGGCGGGGCATGTGCGTTCCGTGGCAGGGCTGAGAGGTATGCGCACAAATACTCACGCACCTAGGTGCGTGCCCAGGTCTAGTGCCGCACAAGTTTACTTCTGCTATGGAGGAGGTGTAAGTTAAAAATATTAAACTAAGGGGGGAGTTTGGAGGACTTGAGCTGTAAACTGGGCGAACTGGAGGAAGAACCGGTGAAACTGGCAATGGCGTAGGCATGGGCCCCTTTTAAAATTCCCCGACTCATACGGTACAAGCAGGATTGGCATGCCCACTTAAAATTGGGTGCACACGTGCGTGTGGCCAGGCTATTTTATAATGTGCGGGCAGAATTATAAAATGGCCGCATCCCTGGGTGCGCCCTCGCGCCGGCTTGAAAGTTACCATCTATGTGAGATCAGAAATGAGTGCTCACTGTGGGAGAATAAATAACTCCAATGCGTAATTTGTTTCTGGAATTATAATAAAAATCATGGATTTGTTACAGAAACCAGTAAACTGAAGATATGTATGCTTTCTGGTTTTCTTCAGTCTAGGATGTTTTTTGTTATTGCTCTGCCTCTGATTTTAACTGGGAACTGATATCCATAAAGTAGACTAATCTGTGGGAATTTTCTGTTGCCTCTGGTGACTGAAGCTGACTATGGTGCATTGTATATACTGTATATCATAACGCAGTAGTTTTAAAGAAAAAAATATATAAATAGCCATTCCTTTAGGAAAGATATATGCTTGGTTTTCACGCTGTTCATGTCCTTTTTTGTACTGTGCAAACAGGGATGTACGAAGTATTATGAATCAAATTTAACCAAGTGAATCTGACTGTGGTTCCAGTTGACAAAAAGCACAGATTTTCCTGAGAGCCAGGGAAATCTGATAATCTGTAGAAATGTCATGTGAACTTTCTGTGAATCTGTGGCACATCTTAGCATTTCAGTTGTGGATTTTGTTAGTAACTGCCCTATGTTAAAAAAAAAAAAAAAGGAGGGTTCATGAATCAATAGGAGGAACAAACATATTTTTATAAATGTATTCTTTTACCCCAACAGTTTCCCCCTCCTCCTATGGGTTTCCAGTTCATTTGGAATTGATTGCTTTTGGGCTACAGTACACTAAGCCTTCAATTGTAACTGCTTGTGTCCCCCCCCCCCCCCTGTTTTAGAACCTCCCACCTACCCAACTGTTGCAGCGAAGGGCGACCAAAATGATAAGGGGAATGGAACAGCTCCCCTATGAGGAAAGACTAAAGAGGTTAGGACTTTTCAGCTTGGAGAAGAAACGGCTGAGGGGGGATATGATAGATGTGTTTAAAATCATGAGAGGTCTAGAACGGGTAGATGTGAATCGGTTATTCACTCTTTCAGATAATAGAAAGACTAGGGGGGTACTCCATGAAGTTAGCATGTGGCACATTTAAAACTAATCGGAGAAAGTTCTTTTTTACTCAACACACAATAAAGCTCTGGAATTTGTTGCCAGATGATGTGGTTAGTGCAGTTAGTATAGCTGTGTTTAAAAAAGGATTGGATAAGTTCTTGGAGGAGAAGTCCATTACCTGCTATTAATTAAGTTGACTTAGATAATAACCACCGCTATTACTAGCAATGGTAACATGGAATAGACTTAGTTTTTGGGTATTTGCCAGGTTATTATGGCCTGGATTGGCCACTGTTGGAAACAGGATGCTGGGCTTGATGGACCCTTGGTCTGACCCAGTATGGTATTTAAAAGAACAAGGGCTACAAACTGGCCAGTAGATGTCACCATTGTGCAATGGCTGAGACTTCTGCCCAAGCAACACTGAATGCTGTCTCCCTGGCCAGCCCAGCGAGCAGAGGTCTTGCCCAGAATCAAATCTGAGTTTTCCACCTGGTCGCATGTAGCAGCAATAGTGAACCACAGGGCTGGTTGAAAATGAGGATTTTGTGTGTGTGTTTGTTGAATGGTTTGCATATTCTCCCTCCCTTTGTTTTGAACCCCACCACCACCACCAACACCAGTCACATCATGCTTCTGGCAACATTGAACCCTTGCCAGCCCCAAGTGCCTGGTGAAAAGGAGAACCCCAGCGTGGGCGGCCCCCTTTTAGGCCAGGCACCGTTGTGGCGGCTTCGTCCCCTCCCACCCTCCCATTCAGGATAGGTTAGCTAGAGTAGAGGGTCAAAAAGATAGGTCCTGTCGCAGCCCTTGGCGTTGCGTGGTGACTGGCGGGAACGCCACCCTCCCCCCCCCCCCCCCCACCGCACTTAGGAGGATCGAGCAGGTGGCTTGGACTGGGCAAGCAGCCTAACAGATCCGGCACAGTCCCTTGATGCTTCAACAGCCAAGAGGGAGGAAGAGGGGAATACTGAGGTGCTTAGACCAAATGACCCGACTTCTATGGTCGGGTCGCTGGGAATGACACTATGAGGTAGATCTTTAAAAAGTACATGCGTGTTCCCCCTCCCTTCCCCTATCTAACCCACCCTCCAGCCCTACCTAAATCCCCCCCCCCTTACCTTTGCTGTACAAGTTACGCCTGCTTGAGGCAGGCGTAACTTGTGCGTGCCACCTTGGCATCCCCCGGAACAGGCCCGCCCCGAATCGTCACCACGCCCTCAGACCCGCCTCGGACCACCCCCTGACCCCGGACATGCCCCCGGACACACCCCCGGCCGGCCGACACGCCCCCACCCACCCCTTTTACGAAGCCCCGGGACTTACGCGCGTCCCGGGGATTTGCGCGTGCCGGCGGCCTATGCAAAATAGGCGCGCCGGCGCGCGAGTGCTCTGCGCACGTAAATCCGGGAGGATTTACGCGCACAGGGCTTTTAAGATCTACCCCTATGGCTTTAACGGCCAGGTGTAAGTGGCAGCTGCCCAGCTTTTACAGCCGGGGGTGCGCGCGCACCTCAGCGGACTTACATGCTTGGCACCTAGAAGCAGGGGGTGTTCGCTGGTCACATAAAGTTAGTTAATAAATTATGTTGTTTTTACTATTTATGTTAATGTTGTTGTTGTGTTATTTATTGCTGGTTAATCATATTGATGGGCTGCGGCCATTTATTGTTCCAAGAAGTTGTGTGAGCCTGTAATAAATTGGGAAGGGTGGTTAGACGCAGCCTTTCCACTGCCCACATCTCAGTTATAGAGGAAATGTTTCTGTGCTTTTTTCTGTTAAAAAGAGATCGGATCTTGTAGTTGGGAAACATCATTAATTTCTGAAGGACCTTAGTAAAGTCTATGATCTTCATGCTGACAAATCTCAAGAGGATTTGGTAGAAGAGGATTGTGCTGCGTTGAGGAAACCTTAAGTCAGCCAAGCCAGAAAATAACAAATGCAAGACTGGTTTATATTTGTATTAAAAAATTATAAATGTTAAAATTGTAGTATGATGTAATATTAGATCATCTCATATATCATCCTGGGTCCTCTTGTCACTCTTGTCATACCTCAGTTTATTTAAATGCTCAGGTAGTGAGCCAGAGTATCTGACTTGTTGTACCTTGCTTCTTGACCATACAGTGGCAACAAACAGAAGTGGGAATCGGATAGGCCACACTGCACTTTCCAGCAGTTTTAGGTTTTAAAAAATAAATTAAAAAAAAACCACAGGGGGAGAAAGAAGGATCCAATATAGAAAATATTTTCAAACTAACACTAAAAATGCTAAATATCAGTATAATCATGTAAACCTGTTTTCATCAACCACAAATTAAAAGAGAGAGAAAATAAATTTTAAAGAGGAAAGATGAAATAAAGTTGTTTTTTTTTATTCCACTTAGGAAAAATATAGATTGCCTTCTGTATGGAAAAGCTATGTTATTTCCAGTTAGAGTTTTGTTTTTTTTCCCATTAAAATGAATAATTATAAGAATGTAACTTTTAAACAGGCGCGTGGGCACAAATGGGTGTGCGTTCGTCGGCCCGTACCCAGGGGCACGGCCATTTTATACCATTCACACGTATATGCACGCATGTTATAAAATAGCCTTGTCGCGCGTATGTGTGTGTGTGCGTGCAATTTTAAGTGTAGGTGGGGGGGATTTCAATAGACACACATGCCAATGCCATTACCAGTTCATTCCCAGTTCACCCAGGTAAGGGACAGGACTTCCAAACCCCCCTAGTTTAATAGCCTCCCTTCCCCCCTGTTAACCCCAGCCCTTAAAACCCCACTGATAAATCTACTTATCTTTACTAACACGTCCTCCATAGCAGAAGCAAAGCTATGTGGCAGGGGAAGTTGAAATGCAGGAACGTCCATGCTGCACCCAGCCCCCACCCTGCCCCTTTTTTTTTGGAGCTTTTCATTTGTACGCACACTGGGATATACACATGCACTCGGACGGCTTTTAAAATGCTGGCCTGACACATTTGTGTGCATCCTGGTTTCGGCGCACGCCAGGCTCTGAAAATTCACCTTTAAGCTTTTTTATTTCAGCTCCCTTAGTTTTATGGACCAGTATATATCTAATTCCTTGAGTGTGATCAAAAAAACAAGGGATTCAGTGAATCCCCAAGAGATCTGGCCTGACAGCCATGGAATAGACGAAGCAGTAGCCCAGGGTGGCTGGCAGAGAGCGTATGCCATCAGCCGCTGTAGAGGAGCCAGCCCAGGGTGGCTGATGAAACCCACCTCACCTGCTGACACTGCAGGAGCTGAACTGGAAGGCCGAGGCAGGCAGCTGGAGCAGCCTATTTTTCTGCTGGCCTCTTCCCATTCCTCTACCATGTGTACTTTGGATTGGATGGAAGGGCAGATGAGGTGAGGCGCCATGGAGACAAACAGCAGCAGTACAGGGAGGGTGCTGTTGCTGCTGCTGCTGTGTAGTTCTGCAAAAAATCAGAGCTGGGGAAGAGAGCCTGAGAGTCAGTGATGGTGGGGGCGAAGTGGGGTAAGCGCAAGCCAGAGAGGCAACGATCATGGGAGAGAACAGTAAGCCCTAAGAGGAGATGACGGGACAAAATTTGAGAGAGGACAGTGAGGAGGTGAAAGAAAGAGGAAGAGAAGTGGGGGTGGGAAGGAGGGCATACAATGATAGGGGACAATGGGGGTGTTAACATGAAGTGGCTGATGGGGAGTGAGAGGTGAGAGAAAGGCAGAGAGGCTGTGCTGACTCCCCTACAGTGAATCTCACTGCACACCACTAGGTGGCTGGAACGTGACCTATCCCCAAATACACAGCTGAAAGTAACACATTTTTCAGTTCATGGCTAACAGGTCCTTTTTATAAAGCTGGTGATGCCACTGCATGAGTAAACCTTTTGAAAACAGAGCCCTCCGCCTGGTCAGGAATCTCCACAGCCTAAGATCTCACACAACCTTACTACTGAAAGTCTGGTTCATAAAGACATCATTCACTTGGTAAAAGTATTAAATGTGCTTCCCCCAAAGAGTACAGTGCATTGCTTCTCTGGTTGGTTAAGTCTACTTTTCCCTTGTTTGCATGTGCCCGTCTTTCACTGATGCAGCAGACAGCTGTTCCCCCCGTGAAGGGAAAAAAAAAGAGGAGGGGAAGGCAATTGAAAACAAGAGGCATTGCTAGTTTGAGCATGTCTAATATACATATTCATAAGGAAAAAAAAAAAAAGGGGGCCTCCGAAGAAAGGAGCATGTATAAATGAAACAGACAAGTCTAAGTTGTAGCCTTGATGGTTTACACAGGGTTTATGAACCATTACTTTGGCTATTCAGAGTGCTGAGGTTTATACCATAGCAACTTTAATGGAACCTGGAATGTTATGTGAGGTGCTGACTGCTTTTTCAAACAGATCCTGAAATCAGCTGGTAACTTGCATTGTGGTACCTTTTTTTTCTTCACCAGATTTTCTAAGAAATGGGAGAATATATATTGCATATTTCCTGCCACAAACACAAATATTAAAAAAAAAGAAAAAGTAAATCTGATGATTTTTTTTTAACTGGGTCCTGTGTAATGTGTGTGGTTGCAGTTTTTAATGTTCCTTTATATTATAATAATAGCTGGTGCTTTCATCGCCAGTGCGATGGTTGCAAAACTAGACCAAGATCCAGCAGTGGGCCATAGAGAAGACTACAAGTTGGCTACAACTTTCAGAGGCAGACGACATTAAAAACAGTACCAAGACATTGTCATTTTTAACTTAAAAATATTACTAGCAAATAATAATGATGGCATTTATTATAGGGCAAAAATATTTTGATTTTCCCTCACAAACTTTGCCATAAACCAGCTGTCATCTATTGGGCAGAGTTTACTGGATCACTATTGGAAATTGCCCCAAAATGTTGTGGAGAAATTAGGATGAAATAATGAACTGCCAATAAATAATCAAAAAGACATGTATTATCCTCTTGTCAGTGTTTTTGTTCAAAACCAAGATCCTGATGGAGGTCTTAGTAGGAAACCGAAACATTGGTGATAAGATTAAGAAATGTCTTTATGTTCATTTGTTGTGGATACTTGACTTTGTTACGTTAGTTGATGTAATGTTATGCAGTCAATTTTGTGTAGGCTCTGCAATGTCCTAGCAGGAAGCTTGATAGCAGGCTTTAACTTTTTTTTGTGACCCTAAGCATTTCTTTGAATCTTTAGGAAGCTTTCTTAAAAGTATAGACGAGGGCCTAGGTTTTCTTTAAGAGATGGTACTTTGTAGCCTACTTTAATGCAAAGTAAAGCATTCTGTTACAAAAGCAAGGAGGATGGGACAGAAGGTTAAAGGGCATTCTGGAAACAAACAGCTGGACCAGTTTATTTAAACAGATACAAGGAAGGGGATCTGACCTCAGTTTGACTTCTGATGGGAGGAGCAAGAATGTCATTTTATTACTCTGCCCAGAAGGAAAAATGTTCTTGTATCTGAATTCACCCTGAAGGCATCCAAACACATGGCTGTTTTGCAGAACATCTCCTTGCATAAATACATATGAGAATGTTTAAGAAGCGATCATTATAAAGTGTTTATCTAAAAAGTATTAAAGTAGACATCTGTGCTGCATGGTGAAATGAACAGGTGAGCATCAGCATGCCATTTTTAATTTAGACAGAAGTTCATAGCACTAATTCTAGTCAAATACTATCTTAAAAACATCTAGTGAATACAGATGTAGACCACTTGCTTTAGAATTCATGCCTTGAAGTTGGGTGGAAGCTGAAATATTATGTCTGTTTTAATGGCCTGATAAGCAGATTTTACTCACCCAAGGAGTGACTTGATGCAGAAGGTTTGCTTTTCTTATATGATTTAAAAAAAAACGTTTTCTGAAAAACAGAAGTTTAACGGAAATAGTTTTGGTGAACAATTGCCAATGCCCCCCCAGTCTGTGAAAGTCACAGGGAGGTGTTTGTTCGGAGGCCTCATGGTGTGAGTGCTGTTCAGAAGTCTGTGTGGGTCACAGAGGGGTAGGAACAATGCATTATCAGGGAAGGTCAGTGGGGTTTGCATTGCTAAGAAGGTTTTTGCATTTTTTTTTTCTAATCACACATGACATTTTTTCACTGGGAAAATAATTTGCTGTATCCTCAGCCCACTGAAATTCATTAAATAAGTTTGTAATTTGGCTATATGACCAAGCCCATGAATAAAATGTTGCATTTTATTTTATCTGTTTCACATAGTGTATGTGCTACACTTAAGTTTATAATGAGACGAAATCAATATAAACTTTCCACAGATGACTCTAATCATTTTCATGGCTAGCGTATATAAGACAAATATTAAAAAAAAACCAAAAAAAAAAAACCCTTTCAGATGACTTTTTTCAAAGGACTTACATATGCATGTAAATGTAACATAGTATTGTAGCAATTTTCAAAAGCCATTTACCTGTGTTAAGTGCATTTTACGTAGGTAAAGTCTATTGACAAACCAATGGCATATATTGTAGCAATTTTCAAAAGCCCACTTACAGGGGTAAAGTGCATTCACACACGTAAAACCCAGTTCTAAGCATGTAAATACTTTTGAAAATCAAGCCCTTAATGTACAGCATAATTTTGCCTTCTAAACATGTGTTAAAATGTGTTCTTAACATCTCATTAGAAATACACCAGTACTTAGTTTGATACAGTAGGTCTGAATATGCCGGTCTATAATTTTTCCATATTACATTATGTTACAGATTACAGGTTCTATCAAGACATGATTGATTGCATGCAAATTGTAACTTGATCATTTTCCCAGAATATGCATTACAGGGGAAAGGAAAAGTCTGATATCAAGGCTGTTCATTTATCCCTTAAGACATAATTTGAGCAGTGTAAATTCTATACTGAATGACTAATGCTTCCTCACATTTCAGTGAACAATGACAATTGACAGTCTCTCGGTGGCAAATGTGCACCAAGTACCAGTAAAAAGTTTTACTGAAATATGGCATTACCTCTGTATACTCTTAATACATTTTAAGTGCCTTTATTTGTTTAGAATATTAATTACACTTTAACAAACTGTTAGAAAGTCCTCAACCTTTCAAGATTACTTGGCAAAATCAGGATTATAAACTCAATTACTGTATAGCTGTGACCTCGGCTTGACCTCAGACTTTCCTTAAGGAGGGAGAAAAATAACAAGAAATCTCTAAAAGGAATGCATAGCTCT